>NW_025955212.1:0-57140 GCF_022376445.1 Fomitopsis serialis | reverse complement strand
CAAGGCACTCTCTCAACTCGTCTTTCTCCTTTGGGCCACAGTCGCTCGTGAACTCGTTTGCGGAGGCAAACACCAGCATTGCTTCCCACCCTCATTCCTTTGCGCTTGACCCCAACCGCTCTATCCTGCAGGCGTCTCCCCTCTACTCTTCGCCGCATCTCACACGGAGAGCGAGGTTCAGTACCTCGAGGCACCCGCTCGCGAATGATACAACGGACGTGTTCGAAGACGATGAGGACATGAGAGCCGAAGATGCGGAGGGAGAGCCAGAAGCTGGGATTGTGGACCGCATGCGACTGTGGAGACACGACGCGCTCATGCAGCATTTGTACGAGACCGCGGCGTTCTGGGGCGACAAAATTGTGAACTGGACAAGTGAGTCGTTGACGCGTCTCCTACGTTCTGTGCTATAACTCACCCGCGCAGATGACCCGAATGACGCGTTCTGGCTCGCTCAAACGTACTTCCTCACACATCAGTACTCACGGGCCGAACGGCTCCTCACGCGTCCGTTCCCACTGGTCCTCCTCAGCGTACGTACCAACCCGCTGGTATGAATGGGCATGCCCAGTCTGGAATGAACAGCTCGAAGGGTAAAGAGAAAGAAGTACCCTTTCCTGTACCACCTGCAAACGCTCCCATCATGGAGCGCCTCCCTATTGGGCCCAGCGAGCTCATTGACGTCGCTGCTCGTTACCAGGAAGGCGTCTCGAGGCTGGTAGACATGAGCGTCGCATGTCGGTATCTGTGTGCGCAGTGTCAGGTGAGGCAAGGGAAGTGGAACGAGGCCACTGAGATACTGGGCGAGGCGAATCCATTCCGCGAGTCGGGGAGGAGTGGGCCCGACGTACCGAACATGGACGGTGGGATTAAAGTATGTATTCTATGCGTGGTCCAAGGGTCAAGTTGACGTCGCTCACAGATCGAAGCCTCTATGTGCCACCTGCGCGGTCTGCTCATGCTCAAGCTGAACCGGGGAGACCAAGCAAAAGCATGCTTCATGGAGGCACTCCTTTTGGACGTGAAATGTTTCGAAGCGTTCCAACAACTCATAGATGGACAGATGATGTCTCCAGATGAAGGTACCCACATTTCTCGCGGCATAGAGCATAAGTACTGACAGAGATCAAGAGTGGGAGTTTGTACAAGGCCTCGCTTACAAGGATCAAACTCCAGAAGATGCTGATTTCATGTGTCTTATGTACACTTCTCGGTTACGCAAGCTGAAACACGCCGAGGAGCATGCTCTGGCGAGGACACGGCTGGTCAACGACTATGGCCTCGGTGACAACCCTGATGTTCTGTACAGCTTTGCGGACGCATTATATACGCAGTTCAGGTTCGCTGACTGCTTCACTGTCACCTCGCGGTATGCGCTCTTTCCGGCAGGTGTGTTGGTCGTGCTGACGAAGCCTTGTGTCAGGATATTGGGCCTTGTCACAATCCATGCGCCTACTCTACCCTTGCACCTCGCTTGCATGCATCATCTTTCCCATCTAAACTCAAAGCTATTCATCCTTGCACACGAGCTAGTTGAGCGAGAGCCGGAATCTCCAATCAGCTGGTATGCAGTCGGTGTCTGGTACTTGTCATCGGGCAAGTGGTCCGAGGCCCGCACGTACTTCAGGTGTGCCCGATCCCATTCACAGCACAGCGATATGTGAGCTAAGACGTGCGTAACCCGGACCAAAGCAAGACATCGCTCATGGACCCACGTTTCGCGCCGGCGTGGATTGCTTTCGCGCACACGTTTGCACACGAAGGCGAGCACGACCATGCAATCACCGCGTATTCGACCTGCACCCGTCTGTTCACCGGATCACACCTTCCACTCATGTTCGTCGGGATGGAACACATCAGCCTCTCCAATCTTCAGATGGCTGACGAATCGTTCACCGCTGCGAATCTGATCTGCGACGCCGACCCACTTCTCGCCAATGAGCGCGGCGTGCTGGCATTCCATCGTGGAGAGTAAGTTTGTGTCCTACGTTCACAGACGTTCGCGTCTTACATGGTCTAGGTTCGAGTTTGCCGTGACACTTTTCTTGAGTGCTCTGGAACTAGCGAAGATTGTGCAGACTTCGCAGCGGGCATGGATGAACACGTATCTAAACCTGGGTACAGCGTATCGCAAGCTCGGGTAGGTTGACGCCTCACTTATTGCGGGTGGCGCTGATTGGTGGTATCTTCAGGCGTCTGGAAGAAGCCAGAGCAGCGTACCAAGAAGTGGTGAAGATGGACCCACGCAACCAGACGGCAGTGGCCTTCCTCGGCGTGACATGTCACTTGCTCGGCGACATCGACGGCGCCATCGTCAAGTATCATGAGGTACGCGTTGTAATTCTGTCCTCGGCACCTGACGCACACTCACAATACCCCCAGACGCTGAGCATCGATCCCATCAATGGCCCAGTGCTGGAGCTGCTCGAAATTGCCCTCGAGGCTAGCGCAGAGGTGGGACCGTTCGGTAGCAAGGGCATGCCTGGCGGCGAGGAAGAGTGGGCGCAGAAGATGCGGGAGCATAGAGACAGGGACAAGGGAAAACAGATCGCTACGAGAGACTACCCACACCAGCAGGACGCTGACGAGATGAGTATAGAATGAGACGCGGACGAGTTGTCAGCCTGTATCGATAGATACCCAGGGGATTGTATTTATAGCAGAGCGGTACCCTACAAGTCTACGTTGTAGCGCGTTGGTCATCACTGCCCCGTCGAAAATATACCTTTCCGCATCGTATCACGTTGGTATTGGTAGCGTGAAGGGTCATTCTGCGAGACAGGCCAGCTGCCTTCGTAGCCCACTGAGTAACCAGCGGCTTGAACACCCCACTCCCGTAGTGGCCGCCAAAACATCGCTGGGGGCCGTGGTTGGGCTGTTCGCGCCTTTGCTCGTGCTCGCCGGATGTTTCTTGATGTCTTTGTCTTGCTTTCCGCCGACGCTGTGGTTACCGCGATTACTGGAACTTGATGTTAGGTCCTAGTGTATGCGGCGATGGCCGGAGTTCTACGAAGGGTCTTGCACTCGCAAGTTTCGGTGTTTTAGGCGGAGGTTTGTCCCATTCCACGACCATGACCGGTGGCGGGGCGACGAGACTTTGCCTTTCATATGGATTGCTCCTCTGGCCTCCACTCTATGACTCTGGACGAACGTTGAGTGCCTTCCTACAACAAAAAAGGGGAGAAGACACGAACAGTACTCAACCTCTGGGCCTCGTGAATTATCTGGGCGAAATGTACTGCAACCTCTTGTGCTCGAGCTCCACGACGTGCTGCCTCATCCTCGTTGTCCTCACACGGCGGCTCCCTCACACTGTCGGATAATCAGTGACGAGCGATACGATTGGACACCCAAAAAACTAACACAATAACTGGGGCTTCCTTCGGCTTGAGCTCGATTTCTTTAGGAGGGAGAGTCCGCGACACAAGGCGAAACGCTACAATGTTACTCTGCTCAGTGCCGCCGGACAGTCTTTCGCGACATACGTACGTATGGAGGTCAAGGAGTTTGTGCTCTCCTCTTGAGCGTCGTTGGCGTGTTTCTTCTCCGTCTTTCTGCGTTTCCTCCGCGCCTTCTCGTCGGCATCTTCGGAAGTACCAAGATCGCCCAACGAACGCTTCACCAGACGATCTAAATCGGTCAACAGTGCATCATCACGCACAGCCCCGCTCCCCGACTCTGTATCGCCTGCAGTGATTGTGCCCGTGAAACAATCTCAACCTTCGCATCAAGAGAATGAGGGTTCACAAACCGAGTGAACATGGCGAAAGCGTTGAGTAAACTCGGAGTTGCCAAAAGAGGCGAAGCGGTTGTTTGGATCGGAAGCTCTTGGTAAATAATCCCATGTGGCTGCTGTAGATCCCATCGGGACAAATAATCTCCACCACTGCTCGCGCCGGCCTTGGAATCATCCTCACCGTCCTCCTCCTGCATAGTCACATCATGGCACCAGGCCTGCTAGAGAAACTCAAGACGAAGAAGTCCAAGGAGGTCATCTCCGCAAAAGCTGCAGTGCCTGCTCCCGCCGTGGAGTCGCCCAAGGCGGACTCGAACAGGCGAAAGAGAAAGTCACAAGCAGGAGCGGACGATACTCCGAGCACATCTACGAGCGTGCAGCCTGCGACGACAACTGAAGCCGCTCCCAAAAAGTCCAAGAAGGCGGATGCGTTGCCAATCGAGCCAGCCCAGGTGCCTCCTGTCGCGGAGAAGGCACCGGCGAAGAAGGGCAAGGGCGAACAGGAGGAGCTCGCTGATGAGCGGTTTCGAGCGGTGCTGCGTCACTGAAGGGAAAGCGGAAGGAGAAGGGCGCCGGGGCTGTAGACAAGGGCTCTGTCGCCGGAGAGAAGAAAGGCAAGGGAAAGGAAGCGCGTTGGAGGTAGAGGCGACACGGAGGTAGAGAAGAGAGCAAGTCGAAGAAGGGACGTAAGTCGAAGAAGGAGGGGAGCCTGTGGAGGACGACCTCCCCGAAGCGAAGAGCTCCAAGCAGGAAAAGAGTGCGAAATCTCAGAGGCGGCTCCTGCGAAAGAGGTCCAACCGAAGCCATCGAAGAAGGCACCCAAAGAGCCGAACACCACTCCCATGGCATATCTCACCCCACCATCTCGTCCAAACCGAAAGACAAGAAGAAGCGCAAAGCACCTTCCCCCGAGCCTGAGCCGTCTGCTTCTGACAAGGACGAGGAACCAGCAGAGAAGGATGTAGATGATGATGGCGAAGCTGACCACATATACGGGTTCTCTACCGATGATGATGACTCGTCGGACGAGGAGATGGGGATGCGTGGGACGGCATCGACGTCACGAAGCTGCCGACCATTGCGAAGGACGACGCAGTGGTCAAGAAAAGGCTGGATCAGGCCAAAAACATCCGGTATGCCTCATACGTCGTTCTGCATCTTACACAGAACTCAGTCTACAGACGGTAGACCGCGGTGTCATCTACCTCGGCCGGATACCTCACGGCTTCTACGAGGACCAAATGCGCCAGTACTTGTCCCAGTTCGGCACAGTAACGCGATTGCGTCTATCGCGCAGCAAGAAGGCAAGTTCTACCTTTTGTGTGGCATGCTTTGGCTAACTGTCGCACCCTTCCAGACTGGTCGTTCAAAACATTACGCCTTCATCGAGTTCGACTCGTCCTCTGTCGCGGAGATCGTCGCAGATACGATGGACAACTACTTGCTCATGGGGCACATCTCACGTTGCAAGATCATCCCCAAGGATGAAGTGCACCCGAGCTTTGGATCGGTGCGAACAAGAAGTGGCGTGTCATCCCGAGGGATCGCATTGCACGCGTGCAGCACAACAAGGTACGTCGATCGCCTTGCAACGTTCGCAATTTTTAACTTTGCATGGCAGCCGCACCGAAGAAGAGCAAGAGCGAGCTGAGAAGCGGCTGTTGAAGCGCCAGCGCAGCGGAAACGCAAGCTGGAGGAGGCGGGCATCAACTACGACTTCGGTGCCGTCGCATATGTATGTCTTCGTCTCTCGGCTTTGAATCATTCGCTAAGCACCTTCTTTGGTCTTCCCAGAAAAAGTCCAAGCCTGTAGAGGTGTAGGACCCGGCTTGACAATTCAGCACATCTCCATCTATGGTTGTAGCCTTGTACTGGAAATGCTTGTCTTCTGAACAGTCTCGTCTGGACTCCGCTGCGGTACCTGCCTTGGGACATATTCTCCCGTGTTCACTTGCTGAGATCTGTGCGGCGCATAATACCATGCCAGTGTCGAGCTCCGGTGGCCCAGTGAGTAGGAATCCTGACTGGCCCTCGCTTCCTTGCAGGTGCCACGATTGTCACGGCGCATGGGGTAATTCCATAGCATGGCTCTCCGTCTTGCCCGCCGCAGTCAGACATATACATGGTGTGTTCAAGGCATCCAACGTGGCTGGTGTCACTCTTCCTCCGTGCATTGCGTAGAGGTAGCCCCGTGCGTCAGACTATAAGTAATCGGACCTGTGTCGCTTGCGGCCCGGTCGGAAGACATGACACTACTTGCCTGTCAATTACTCGTTTCAATTCTCGCGCGTGGAACATGTGCATGAGGTGGTCGATAGGGCAACGGAAGACGATGGGTACTAGACAGACGAACGTGCTTATGTCGCCTCAATGCTCCTGATGGTGAAGTGCCGTGACTGAAAGGAGCTGCAAGTGTAACTGACAGGACGTGGCAATTCGTAGCGCAGACAGCCATGATACATCGACGATAGCTATAAATGCGAACGGACCATTGCGAGGGCCATTGACAGCTAATTAGGCCAGGCTGAGGGGAAACTATGTGTCATATTACATTGGAGTGAGGGTGCCCCACAGCAGCTCCCATGCATTCATTCTACACTGTGTTTTCTATGGTACAGGGAAAGACGAGGTACAAAATATCAAGATACAAGCACTGGGCTATCAGTACGGCGATAGCAATACAGCTTCCGACTTGCAATGCGCGAAGACGCGAAGATCGAGCACAGACAGATGATACAATCGAGAAAGGTAGATATCAGCACGTCAGAAGAAAAAGTCATCCTCGTCTGTCGGTCTGCCATCGCCGTATTCTGGCAGCACGTCAAGTTCGGGCTTCTCCTTGAACGTGTACCTCACTGCAAAGAGTGTTCAGCCCATGTCACACAGCACACACCACGAAAGCCAACACTCACACAAAGCATGGGTCCCCGCGTCATACGCATACCCAAAAGCATTCTCAACATGAATCGCGCGGTCAGGCCAATACACGGTCCGAATGCTCTCGGCGGCATGATGTCCGTGCCTTGAGGCATGTGGAAGTCGCGGTAGTCCGAGAAGCCACCGATCCAGTCGAGATACGCGGACGATGTAGCGGCGTAGAGCGTTGACTGCGTGGGTGACCAGGCGATGCCCGTAACGGTGGGTTTCCCCGTGCTGAGCTCGTACACGCATTTCTTGGCGCGGACATCCCAGCACTTGATGCCCTCCGTTTTGTTGCCGCCGGAGAACATGACTACAGGCGGTCAAAATGCAATGCAGCGGGACAACGGAAGAGGAGCGCTTACTTGGGAGTCCGTCGGCATGCGCAAGGGCCGCAGCCATGAGCGGCGCCTCACACTTCTCGACGTCAAACGTCAGGGCGGGCAGCGGCTTGCGGCGGTCATAAAGCCTTGCGTAGCCATCTCCCGCAGCCGTCAAGAACATGTTGGCGTCACCCTCACTAGTGGAGAAGTCGGTGATCACTCCGGCATGGCCAAGGTAACGCGCCGCCACGGCACCGCCGTGTTCGAGGTCGAGAGCGACGCAGCCGAATCCCTCGCCCGCGAGCAAGTGCCCGCTGGGCTTGTGCACGTGCACCGCGCGGGGTTGAAGGAGCTGTTCGCGAAGGGCACGTCGTGGTCGGCAGGCTCCCCGTGCTGTATTCTTCCTCCTCGTCCTCGCGGTCGCACATGCAGTTCTCCCAGCTATACTTGCCTGCGCCGATCCGCGCGAATTTAGGGCCGCGTCCGTGCGTCTGGAGCGCGTCGAGCGTCCAACTCAGCGCGGACCCCCGGCCGGCGCGAAGTAGGCGGCCGCCAGGCAAGAGTACGAGTGGTCCCCGATGCGTCTTCATGCAGTTCAGCGTGTGCACCGGACGGTCCGATTTATCCGCCCACGTGAAGGACTTGATACGGTCGCTGTCCGCGATGAACATCAGCTTGCGCGCATCGTCGAGCACGATGTCCAGCCCCGGCTCGATGAGTGTCGGCGTGAAGCCATTCTGTTCGGGCTTTTCGTCTGCCTTGGGGAGCCAGTACTGCAGCACAGGGTCGCGATTCTTATACCCTCCTTGCGCGACCACTGCGAGGCATTCGCCGCTGTCCGAAAGCGCCAGCTCGCAAGGTTCAGAGATGGCCTCGTCGTAGACTTCACAGCGCGCCTGGAGGACCGCGGTCGCGAGAGGATGGGCTGAAGAAGGGGAACTCTATCCCGGAGCGGAAGCGCGAGAGTCGCGTAGATGCCGGGTGTGGCTGCTGCTGTCTCATCCAGGGTAGGATAGTACGCCCAGAGGGTGGAGCTGAAAGAGAGACTGAGCACGCCGACAACCAGTAGTGAACACACATATACTCACATGCCGGCCTTCCCATAATGCTCCCAATGAAGTTTGCCATTGAGTTGGCAAGGGCGTCCCCTGCGTGAGTTGCCGCAGATCAAACATATTCTCGACAGAACGGACGAGCCACTAACCACTGGGATGTCCCATGAACGAGTGCATGGAATCCTTGACGAGAGTTCCCGGCTGTCTGCATAGCTCCTGAGCGCAGCATAACCCACCCGTTTTTTTGACAGCAAGCTCTGTGACTTTGTTGTTCAGCGCCTGCACCTGCTCGAGGATCTGCGGGGTGTCCGGGTGGTCGGTGATGTTGGCTTTGTTCGCGGCCATGCATGCGCTTCGCATGATCTCCCAAAGCTCATTATCTTCTTCGTTGTCCGAGTAGTAGTCCGAGTCATCTAGGTCGGGCTCTGGTTTGTTCTTGTACCCGTCGAAGCGCCTCTGGAGTCTGTCCAAGGCTCTTCGCTTGCCAGTTCCACTCGGAAGGCGCTGAGCCAGGCGGTGCCGGAGCAGTCGCCATAACTGTCGATGTCCGAGCTAATATCTGTGGTTGCTACCGAACGAAGCTTTGCGAGACGACGGGTCGAGTTGCTGAAATTTGCAGAGTGCCTTCGCGGAGCTTCGCGGGCAGCCCATTGCCTGCTGCTACAGGCGCTAGTCAATGTACCGATATTACTCCCGATTTGGTAGTTGACGTCATTCAAGTAGACTTGGCAACGGAGTCATCAACACGTTGCTACTGAACGCCAGAACAGTGAGCTGGCGTCTATGTACATATAATGAGATGGCCAAGTCATGAACGTTTGAACGAGGAAAAGTTAGGTCCCGAAAATGACGCGTTGGCTCTGTACTTCACGTGATCTACAGGGCATGGCACAAAATGCAGATCTGCATCGCAACGCGCGGGCACTCGACAGATTCCTTTGAAAGGTCGGCTGGCACGACCCGGAGATCATTGGTATCCCCTAGCATGCTCATTCGGTGTTCGAGCTTGGATAATGGATCTTTGTTGACGTGGGCATGAGCGGTCTAGTTCGTGGGTTCGCGGGCATGAACCTGTGGGATTTCCGCTACAATGGGGGCTGGTACTTTTGCTACCGCAGCAGCATCAAGTCGTTCGTCTCAACGGCCTCCGATGGAAGATTGGAAATAATTTGCATTGCCTACTCTACACAGGCGGCTTGCTCTACATTACATGAGCTCTATCATTACATATCGGCCAATGAGATGCAACACAGACATTTTGGTATGAAAGGATACAGAACTGTTGTACAGCCTGATCAAGGTTAACGAATGTAGACGTAGCCAACGCTAAACAAGCCCAGATACACAGAGATAGAACGAGCGTGCGCGATGACATCTGTGCCGAAAGGCGAATAGCTTACTAGATAGGTATCAAAGCCGCCTCTCAATACTTGAACGAGGAGCTGGAGGGGCTCGTGGGATATGGTGAGCTGACGAATCGCTCATGTTCCTGATTTACATGTGCAAAGATGGGTCTCCGTGGCGATGCGGCGGGATCCACGCATATGTCTGGGGGCTCCAGGTCGAGCTCGGGTTCATGGGTCTGCTGGAATGGCTTCAGCTTGATGGCGGTCAGCGGGAAGTCGCTGGCGAATGTTTTGACGCTAGAGCGCCGCCGCGGGTCTGCGAGTTGAACAACGATAAGATACGAGATACCGATGACTGACGGGGAGAGGCGCACCAAGAAACCGAAAGAACTTGTCCTGCCGCTCATTCGAGAGCGCCTCGAGCGTCTTCTGGTTCGTCTCAGGTATCAACATCGTCGACAGGACGCCCGTCAACATGAAGAACCCGAAAATCTGCAGGCTAGCCACACGAGACGCCGACCCTCAGCCAATTTCTCCACAATCGTGCATCGCGTACGCACATGTGGTCCAGAAACGCATTCGAGCCCCTCGCGCCCCCGATGTCCTTGAGCCACTGGAACGCCACCTGCGCGAGGACCGCGCCGAACTTGCCGCTCGCCGCCGAGATACCGTGCGCGGTCGAGCGGTAGCGCGTCGGGAACGCCTCGCCGGGCACGATGAACGTCGTCGTGTTCGGCCCGAAGTTCTGGAAGAAGTTCGCGAGGCAGTAGAGGAAGACAAATACAGCGGTCCCGCGCGTCGTCGAGGTGAGCTTGTGGTACGCGAAGCCTGCGTTGCGTCATCAGCATGGATGGGCGGAGCACAGTGACATGGAGCGGACGTACCCATGACGACGAGGAGCACCGTGAGGGCGCAGAAGCCCATGAGCTGGATCGGCTTGCGGCCCCAGCGGTCGATGAAGAGGAAGGCGACCCAGTATCCAGGGACGAAGCCCGCGAGGGAGAGGACGAGGTTGCCGAGGGAGGTGTTGAAGAGGCTCTGATATATCGCCAGCCCACCTGTAATGCTCTTGTCCGGCGAACCAAAACCAATCGCCTGCATGATGACGGACGAGTTCAGGCCGAGCCCATAGAACGCAAACTGGTGCGGCGCGTCAGCACCTTCGCCATACAGTGGGAGCACACTGTGGACGAAGACCCACGTCGAGCGCGAACCACGAGTAACTCGTCCCGATCAACACCTTCAAGTTCTCCCACCTCCCGAAGTACCGCCTGAAGTCCTCCTTCGTCGCCCTCTGCGCGCTCAGGCGCCTCGAGACAGCCTCTAGATCGACCGTGTACCCCTCGTGCGTAAGGAACTCGTCGATGTCGCGCGCGGCCCTCTCGACGTTGCGCTGGATGTCGAGCGTGAAGCGCGGTGTCTCCGGGATGGTGAGCCGGAAGTAGAGCGCGATGACAGCGGGCACGCAGCCGAGCCCGATGATGATCCGCCAGATGCGGTCGATGTCCTCGAGCAGCATGCCGCCGTTGGAGATCAGGCTGGACTTGTAGGCGCGCACGACGACGCAGGAGACGGCCGTTGCAGCTGGGGGTTGCCTCAGCCTCGGGTGATAGAGCACCGTGTGACAGAGTACGTACCGAGTTGGCCCCAGCCTTGGTTGGCAAACACCGCTGTCATGACACGTCCACGGATGTGCGTTGACGAGAACTCGGACGAAATGACCGCGCTCAATGGGTAATCGCCTCCTATCCCTATACCCATCTTCGTGCCGAATTTGCTTAGTATGGGATTTGACAACCGTGATCCTGGAGAAGGGGCACTCACGAAGGTGCGCCAAACGATCAATAACGCAATGAAGCTGACGGCCATACTTGGGGCCGCGATGGTTTGACCGAACGTGCCAATAATCATGATCATCAGCTCCAACCCGTCTGTTCGTCAATACAAACAACGAATCGTCGGTACTGGCCTTCGTCGGGAAGTTGAGAGAAGGACTCACAAATCCGCTTGCGGCCCATGACGTCCCCGAGCCATCCGAAGAGCAACTGGCCGACGATGATACCTATGGGCGTAGCGACCTTCACGCCGAGCTGCTGCTTGGCGCTGAGTGAGCGACCAGCGACTCCAGGGACCGACGCGTCCTGTTCTGTGGAGCGAGACAGTGACATAAACAATTTGCACCGTGACGGCGACTATTCAATTACATACCATCGCCGTACACGTAACCTAGCATAACAGTGACAACATTGATGGCGAAAATGTCATAACTAGTAGGATCGCCCTCAGTGAGATGCACTGACGCGCTGAAGCGCTGAAGGTAGTCATGAAAAAACATACGCATCGGTGAAGAACCCTGCACCAGATACAAACGCGACCTTGATGTGGAACCATCTGAGGGCAACCAGGAAGACGTATCACCTAGCTGAATTACGGGAGCCATGCAATCACACTCACGAGAACCTGGCATTGTCGACCTCGGCGAGGATAGCCCGCCGTTCCTCGTTCAGGCGGTGAACTGCGCCATCTTCGGCTCCGCCAACGACATAGCTATGTATGTCGCGATCGGACCGTCTATGGAAGACTGTGACCTTTGGTGATGTCGCCATGTGCGCAGGGGCGTTAGCCCTGGTGCCCGACTGACGAGTGGAGTCGAGAGCACAGGCCGCAGAAGATTCAGGAGGGGCTACGCGGATATGACGGAACGTGTACCGTACAGCTTTATACCTCTAAAGGTGTGATCGGCGTGCATTCGAGGGGGCGCTTTGCCGGTACCGGTCGGTCAGCGGGGTACCGGTTCTGTCCCCTGCCCGACCTTAAAGTGAGTTTGCGGCGGGCGCAATGGCAATGGGACAAGGGGGCAGGAAGAAAGATGAGAGCGTTGGGTGGCAGCATCAGAGTTGGAAACTAGATGGCGGGTCGCCCAGAGCTCTCGTCTCAGCAGGCACCACGCGATCCCATCGGACAGCGCCAGACCAGAACCGTCCGAAGCCTCGACTGGTGTGGGCGCGCTGACAAGCTGAACCCTTGGATTGGACGCCACATGAGAAGTGGACCCAAAATGAACCCATGCTTTGCCACTCACCGTTCCCACCGCGATAGCGCACCGTAGCGTCTCCGAGTCTGCTATGCATGCACGCATAGCTCACAGCTTGCCTCGCAGACTGAACAGCATCAGAATGCCGAGGCGGTCTGGCACATTCGCCATTGCGAAAGAGGACAGCGGCAGCGGTGCCTTGGCTGAGCGACTGAACCTAGTGTCGAGCTATTCACGAACGTGCGCTCCGTACCTGCCATATTGCCAATTTAGCCTAGACGCCCGAGAAGCATGCCCGCCGGATGCACCGAGATCTCCCGATCAGCTTGATCCGTGTGCCGCCACATTCAATTCGAGCTGACCGGTGGATTGGCAGATCTGGCATTCCGCCTCTGCGGCGATAGCACGAGGCGGGCGAACGCTTCAGGCGACCAGGCGATACTATGTGGTGGTACCGTTTATCACCCAGACAAGATGTCCATGATCACACGCAAGACGCAAAACTCGTCTCATCATAGCTGTGTGCCACTGTGGTAGAAGGCGTTAGCATCTGAACGATGGTGCACACAATTGCCCTCACGTACCCAAGAGAGTCCACTGAAACTTCACCAAACTCCCATAGTACCATGAGAACGTAGATATCACTGAGCATTCACCGACAATGGGTCAGTCCTCTACGATGGTGACGGCGCCATGGCATCTCGCAGTAGGAATGGAGGCAGCCGAAGGTGTCCACGAATGGAGCTGGCGGCGGCGGCGGCGGCGTTGCTGCTTGATACTAATAGTCATTAGCACGTCATCTGTTTGGTTGGGGCAGCACTATGCCGGTCAAGATGTGCGGCTCACGGTAATTGGATCTGTTCATTGCCTCATCACGCCCGCCATTAGCAGACCGTTCGAGCTCAGGCTGTTGACGTCCTTTTTCAAAGTGGACACAATTAGAGACAGGTGCGCAACGGTATGGTGAGAACACTCACTCGCGACTTTTCAATGGCTTCATCGAGGTTTTAGGAAGTCGAGATGCCGAGATCGCGACCCATCTGGTTCTGCGAGACAATAATTGCTACCCAGTCGAGCATGCGACCAAAACACGAAGTGCGGACGCCTACTACACTTGCTACAGCATCCCTGGATAGGCTGCGTTACTTACATCAGTCGGTCTCGGGTCCAGGGGTGTCGTGCAAACTCAGTACCGGCGCCCGCCGACAGGTGTAGATGAAGACTCGAAGCTCGTATGACAGATGAACAAGGCTATGACTCGCCTAGTCCCGGACGCCGCTGCGCAGGAAGCAACCGACGGCGGACGAGTGTTCAGAGACGGGAGGACAATCTATCCGGGACACGACATACACGTCCCTAGAACCTGATTGTAGATGCGCTGAGAGAACGAGGTACAGTCAGTACCGCAACGACCTACAAAATTGCCGTTCCATCGCGTTAGTGTCATTTAAACTTCCCATTCAACGGCCGGAGACTCACTGGGCTCTCGTCGTGATATGCCGCATGTACAATGAACTCGCGCGATATCGACGGGTGGGGACGTAACGCTACAAACCGTTTCTTCAGGGTCGGTAAGTCTCCTGCATTGCGCAGACAGTTCCATCTCCGGCGGAATTGATAGACCTGTCTGTTATACCGACTTCACGGGTGCGGTTATTCAGATGCGCTCGCAGGATCGAGAGCGGGGTCCGAGTAGGTCATCCGATCTCCCACAGAAACCGAAGTAAGGAGCCCTCATCATGTCCAAGACATCTCATCTCTGGAAGACGCATCCTTGTACGTCAACGGCATACAGGATCGAGAGTGACTGATATCCCGAGTACAACCACGAACGACCAATCTGCCCGTGTCGCCTGCCGTCGCGCAGATGTGCCTAGATACAGGTGACAGAGCACAGCGGGACGCCCCGCGCCCAGCACCCTCACGCACCGATCATCTACAATAGGATCAGGAGCACCACCCCGCCCCTGCCGCCAGTCCCAAATGACCCACCGTCACGTCAAGCTACCTCAGACATGCAATCGCCGGGAGGTACCACCGCGAACCACGGGGGCATGACCCAGGGGGCGGCGATCAAGAATCCTTCCCAACTCCGGGGATCAGCGAGGAGGAAGACGCATACATACAAGGTTCACCTTGTACTCCGAGTCAGCGTTGCCTCGCGCACCGCTCGCCCCCGCCCGCATTCACGGCCGCCTGGCACAGCGGCCTGAGGAAGCGTCGCTGTGCATCGCCTGGCGGTTCGGCCAGGATCCGCGACGGCGATATATGGGTGGGGCGCTGGCGCCCATGTCGCACGGGACGACGGGTTTGTGGCTGGCCTTCGCGATGGGTGTGGCCTCGAGGATGGGATTCGTGGATGCGTAAGTAGTAACAAGGAAGAAGTGCCGGTGGCAGGCGACACTGCCTTCAAATGCGAGGAGAGGGCTGAGTCCGGAGTGGGCTAGTCCAGTTGAGACGGAGGGTATGCATCCCAGGAGGAGTAGAACGTGGGTACGCAGGTGGCCAACTGTCAAGATGACGGTGCCGGAGCAGCATCATGACCCGGCTCGCAGTTCCTGCTGGGTACAGGTAATAGTAGTCAACAACATACCAATAGCTAATACTAAAGAGGCAAACCTTGTTAGCACAGCCGCCGCGGCTCCGGACGAACGGAGGCGATGCTGAGACGAATGCGAGTGCCGGCGGTGCATTCTGGCAAGGAGCCCTTATGTGCAGGGCGTACGGCGTTCGACGACATTGACCCGCTAGCGTGATCAGTGACATCCTGACGTTCGGCCGTATATACCAAGTGTCTTGATGCTCCATAGGCCGAACCACTGCTAGGTGCGTTATTACTGTACACGCCGCTACGTTCAGAACTCGCTGGTCGCCTTGTTGAGTGCCATTTGGTGGCGGTACAGGACCTTTGGTTCTGCCGCGAGGCTACTGGGGCTGCTCCGTGGGTCGTACATTTCCGCTCTGCACTCGGCAGTGCTAGATCCAGTCCAATGTGGAATTGCTGGATATGACCTGGGGTGGCGTGCGGTGGACAGCTCGCACCCGAAGAGCAGCCCCTGGTCAGTACGTAAGGAGGCCGCGGCCGTGACTATCGAGCATTAGAATAGCACTGATATGATTTGAAAACAGTTCGTGCGCCTCTCGGAGATACTGACACTCGTCATGTGCCAATAACCGAGCGGTCAAGATATCACCGTAGGGCAGTTCGGAGGGTGCATAATGAAATGCAGATCGAGTACAGTGAAGCGCGGAGCAGCGATCGGTGGACATAGCAGGTCCCTAGATCTGGTAGCTCTGCGAGAAGATGCTTCATGAGATTAGAGTTGTGTCTACGCACGGCTTCTCCGCGAGAACAGCATCTCAGCGTGCTCATGGGCTGCCGCGGTCTACAGCGTGTGTCGAAAGATGTGAGCAAGGAATCGCCGCAGCGGGCTGCCGCTGTCTCATTCGTGGCCACATAGAGCCCGGCGCTTTGCCCCCCTGCAGCATGTGCTGCGCGAGTGTCTGACAAGTAGAGAAGATTGCTGAATACGCCACCTACGAGCCCAGGCATAGCCAGGCACCGCGAGTATTCGGGTCTTGCGAGCGAGCCAGTGCGGAAGGTGCACCAACACACGTCGACGGCGGGTGAGGAGCCGGGTGGAAGCCAGAAACATACTCCCCTAGGCACGCGAGCGCCGCCCTGGCTGGCGGGAGGGAGAACAGCGGGCGAGGATGGGCCCTGTGGACGGGTGAGAACGTGCATCCCGACGCTCGACACCGTGCTTCTTGCGGCCCAAAGAGGAAAGGTGCACAAACAGGACACCACAGGCGCGCGGCGGTGATTGGCTGGGTGGTACGAACGTGCAAGGAACGACGCCGGGGGCAGAATGGGAGGCTCGCGGGCCAAGCTGCATCCAATTTCATCAAGTCCGGAACACAGCATGCCGTCCGTGCAGAAGCAACTTAAAAGACATGCAGCGCTATCGACCGCCAGTCCTCCAGCCCCGTGCTCTCTCCCGCACCCCCGCCCGACTCAGACGACTCCCTCGCTAGACGTTCCTTTCCAGCGAGATGGCTGAACTCCACATGGTAGACAAGGCCTCCACCAGCAGCGCAGGCCCAGAGCTCGAGAAGGGCGGCCCACCCCCCGTCGCATACGCGCTCGACGAGAAGCGCCGTGCAGCGCTCGCCGAGGTCGACGATGCCAAGTTCAGGTGAGCTCGATCGCATTTCACCTCGCTTACGGCAGCTCACGATTAAAACGCAGTTGGTTCCATGTGAAGGTGTCAATGGTGGCTGGTGTCGGTTTCTTCACCGATGCGTAAGTGTTTTGTGCGACGCCGTTTCACGGCTACTTTCTTGTGCTGATATGCGAATATTACCTTCAGCTACGACATTTTCGCCATCAACATCGCGGCGATTATGCTGGGCTACCTCTACGGAGGAAAGGGGTCGGGCGCAACTCGCGCCCTCACCTCAAACCAATCGCTTGGTGTCAAGGTCGCGACTCCCATCGGTAACATTTTTGGCCAGTTTTTCTTCGGTTGGATGGCAGACGTGGTCGGCCGTAAGCGGATGTGTAAGTCCTAGTTCACCATTTCACTGTGAAGCATTACTCAAATTCGTATATGTAACAGACGGTATCGAATTGATGATCATCATCGTCGCGACTTTCGGCCAGGCTGTCGCGGGTCAGGCAAAGGCCATCAACATCCTGGGCGTCATCGTTGTCTGGAGATTCATTGTGGGTGTCGCGCTGTCTATCAGCTGCGTCGGTTATCTGATAGTTGTACGCAGATGGGGATCGGTATTGGAGGCGATTACCCTCTTTCTGCCGTCATCTCCTCTGAGTTCGCGTCCAGGAAGAGCCGTGGTCGACTCATGACGGCGGTCTTTGCCAACCAAGGATGGGGCCAGCTCGGTATGTCGTCTGTCTGACCTAGATTTGCGCCATTCGATCTAATGACCTGCGCAGCCGGTTGCATCGTCGCATACGTCGTCGTCGCGGCTGAGAAGCACTCCCTCCTCAGGGATAACGTTGACAGCATGAACTCGGTCGACTACATGTGGCGTCTCCTCATCGGTCTCGGCTGCGTCCCCGGAGTCATCGCGCTCTACTTCCGTCTGACGATCCCCGAGACGCCGCGTTTCACCATGGACGTCGAGCGCAACGTCAAGCAGGCCGCGCAGGACGTCGAGAACTTCCTCACCACGGGCAGCTACCACGTCGACCCCGACGCGGTCGTGCAGCGCGTCCAGGCGCCCAAGGCCTCGCGCCGCGACTTCTTCCGCCACTTCGGCAAGTGGGAGAACGGACGCCAGCTCCTCGGCTGCGCGTACTCGTGGTTCGCCCTTGACGTGCGTGCATCTCTACCGCTCCCCATACTCTTGCCTGCGATTCTGACACGGTACCCGCGCGCAGATCGCGTTCTACGGCCTCGGCTTGAACAGCTCGATCATCCTTGAAGCGGTCGGCTTCGGCACGATCACCACCGGCCTGAAGGGCACGGAGCTGGTGTACCAGAACCTGCGCAACATATGCATCGGTAACATCATCCTCTCCGTCGCGGGTCTCATCCCCGGGTACTGGGTGGCCTTCTGCTTCATCGACACTTGGGGCCGCAAGCCGATCCAGCTCATGGGCTTCATCATGCTCACCATCCTCTTCATCATCATGGGTGCGCCTCCTTTCCTTCCTCTCCCGTAGCGCACGGCGTACTGATTGTTCGCGGGCAGGCTTCGGATACGACGCGCTCTCGGCGACGAAGTCGGGGAGGAACGCGTTCGTGTTCCTCTACTGTCTGGCGAACTTCTTCGAGAACTTCGGGCCGAACACGACGACGTTCATCGTGCCCGGCGAGGCGTTCCCAACGCGCTACCGCTCGACCGCGCACGGCATCTCCGCCGCGAGCGGCAAGCTCGGCGCGGTCATCTCCCAGGTCGGCTTCGCGCAGATGGCGAACATCGGCGGGACGAACAAGTTCGTGAAGCACATGTGAGTCGCGTCTTTCTTTTGTGGGGTTCCGTGCGGGCGCTGACGGGTGATGACAGTATCGAGATCTTGGCGCTGTTCATGCTGACGGGCGTGTTCTCGACGCTGCTCATCACGGAGACGAAGCAGCAGACGCTCGAGGACATCTCGAACGAGGACCAGGAGGGCTTCGTCACGGGCGTCGCCGCCGCAGACCCATGAACGCCTCTACCCTCCCCTGGTCGCCCTTCCGGCGCATCCCTCTGGCACGCTCATTTCTTGCTCACTCATGTACCCGCATACCACGCCATCATCGCCCTCATACCTCCGTCCTTGTCGCGGGTCACGAACCCTCCGTCTGTGCTGCTATGATGATCTCTCTTGACTCTCTCCTCGATGTTATCCTTATTGAGCTGGGTGTATTGTAGCGGGGCCTTGCGTGCGGTCGGTCAAAAGTGTCGCCGCTGTTGTCTGTGCGGTTGTTGTGTTACGTAGTAGAATCTAATGGTGATCGACCAGTAACTAATGCGAACTGTGCCGCTTGGTGCGAGACCCTGTGACCGCCAATTTGAAATGGCTGAGACCTACGTATACAGCGGAGACTCAAGCAAGACCCTGAGATAAACGCAAACACTATAGTCACAAAATAAACCCTAGACCATCTCTTCCTTCAAGTCATGGGCCGCGCCCTGCTGTTCCCTCACCATCTGCAATGAAAAGGTTAGATTCGAGGCACGCGTCCCTCACCGCAGAATACGCACAATCCTAACGACGATGGGCGGCTCCATCCATGTCGGGTTCTCGTCCCCGATCGCGAATTCCCGCACGACGACGAAGCCGCAGCTCTCGTAGAACGCGGTGTTGGCAACGTTCGACGAGGAGAGCCAGGACGCTGCGCCGAGTGCGTCTGCCTGCACGTCCCGGGGATTCTGGCAGTCAGCCCCAGACTCGGGCGGTAGGCAGTTACGGACAGACGTACCTTGGCGTTGGCAGCAGCCACGAGTGCGCCCCCGTACCCTCTGCCTTGCTTCCCTGGATGTGTTGCGAGATCGTGCGCGGCGAACATGCTGTGGATCCTCTCGCCTATGGCCGCCTTTATGGCGGCGTCCTGTTTCTGCATCGTCTCCTCCATACGCTAATTATGGTTGCGTCAGATAGTCACCAAGTAGGGGCACGCGTGTATTGGAGAGGGACCCGTAGGATGCATACCTTCTTCTGTTCCGCCGTCCTCACCTTCCGTAGGAAGGAGGTACTGCGCCCGATGATGCGCTCTACGACGGTCGGCTTACCACCGGGGAGGCCGCTGTGAATGCCATGGTTCACAATTTCCGGTGCCGCTTTACGGGTGCTGATCGGACTCACAAGTATAGATAGGCATCCCCGTCGTCAATCACCAACATCTTCCGCGCATGCACGCGTCCGAGACATTGTAGGAAATACACCAGGCTATCGAGCCAGCGACTCAAGCGCGAGCACGTTGCATCATCCTGCAAGCAAAAACATCACTTCGAGAGCTGTACAACCTTGAGATGATGCGGTGACACACTGGCGTCCTGAACAAGTAACTCCATACGGGGTCGTTCGCGAACGCAGCCCTGTGTGTTGCGACAACGTTCGGAATGTCGGCTGCGCAACGGTGTCAGCACGACGACCTGGGTCCCATCACGGTAAGGATACTTGACTGACCATATCTCATCGGCCTGACATCCGCCGCCAGGTCATCTCTGGCCTGAGGCTGAGCGTCCGAGTCCTCCAGCTTGAAGTACATCCAGAGAGTCGGTGACGCGCCCGGGGGTATCATCGCCTGGGTCGACGACTACCGCTACTTATGTATGATGTGGCATCATCATGTGGCACGTTGACATGCAAGTCACCGCGGCGCAGCAGGTACCAAGGAATGCCTGCCTGCGCTCGCAGCAACGGAGGCGCGTGGAAAAGACGACGCAGATGCTGATCGCTACTTAGTATGGTATGGTGTGATAGCGCCCGCGTCAGCGCTGCGGACCTCTCTGGCGGTTGAGGTTCGCCGCGGCGCGCAGTTGGGACGACGCCGAATGATGGCGATGCCTAATTTGGAAGTGCGGCGGGCCCGACGCAGTGGTGTTCCTAGAATGGCAGGTAAGTAGATCGTTTCCAAAAGTGCTTGAACCGACCACATCGTGAAACTAGGTGATCATGTGTTCCATGGACGTAGTTGCGGCAGACTATAATGCGCAGCGCCACCATAGCTCGTGCAGACGAAAGTATCTCGAAACCTGTTGGTGAGGGAGAGGCTGAAGGATACCCTGTACTACAGTACCTTCTTCGCATTGGCACTGAGCCGGCCGCTGCCAGGTGCAAGCTATGATACACTGCAAGACCCCTGGAGTTGATAATGATGCTGAGAAGGCCACTGTGAAGGAAGGCTTCCATGTGAGTATGTACGAAACATAGGAAGACTCGTCATACATGACGACGAACTCCCAAGAGCATGCCAGGGAACGCGCACCAGGTTCAGCGGTTCCGGTTAACGTTGGTCCATAAGCTGAATATTGAATATGAATACCATGGACGTTATTCAAGTCGTCAATCACGGTCCTCTACTGGCAGTAGGTAGCACTGGGGCTTGGAGCGGCAAGGCCGCATTTACATAGGTGTGGACTCCTGTGGAGCGGTGGACGATCGCCGTGCGCTTCGTCTTGACAGATGCTGTCTCTGCCAGGGAGCGGGCCAGACGGTGTGATCCCAGAATGTAAGGCGAGTACTAGGTTTGCGCTGAAAAAGGAGGATGCTCGGATCGCACTTGGGTGGACATGTACATACGACGCCGATCTTCAGCCTGTATCTTGTATTGTGTCTCTGGCCAGCCGTAGTATGAAAGACTCCTCCGAGCGGATATAAACGGTGTCCAGCGCAGTAGATTCGACACAAATCCCGCAAGTGAACGTGGAGGACCTTGAATCGAGACGATCCAGGGACCAGCGCAGAATGACTGGATGGAATCCCCGTTGCAGGCCCGCTATAGGCCCACCAAGCTTCGGTTATTATTCTGTGGACACCCACTTACGAAGCACTGGCACGCGCAGGCAATTGCGCGCGAATGTTGTTTCTAGGTCCATCCAAGGTCCATCTGACTTCAACCCTCTCCTCGCCGACTGCGCAGCCGACGACCTAGAAACGCTGGGATCCTGCGACGCAGCTCACGAACGGTGCTTCGCAAGGGCGATACCCCCGACGCAAGGCGTTAGTCCGAGGGTTTGGGCTCAGTCATCTTCCGACTTTAGCCTCAGACTGCAGGACTCGGCCGCCCGCACCCCTGTCAAGGTCACCGACCGTTATCATGGGACTGGCACGGGCAGGTACTAGAGTGCCACCTGGGGGTTCCTTTGCGCCTCGGCCGACCGTGTTCGTTCCAAGTTTAATCGTCCAGAATGCCGCCGTCTGCCCCAAGTCTGCCCTGGCTGCGGGTGAACGCGAACCGTGCACCCCGTCACAAATGCGAGCCACCAGGAGCGACGCAACAGCAAGTGGTGCTGGGGGAAGCAAGCACGGGCACCGCCACGGGAGCGAGGGTGGCTGATGGCTGAGAGAAGCGGGCGGGGCGGGGTGACGTCACGAAACGTCATGACCTTCCCCACCTGCCTTTTAGTGCCCGCCCGCCCAGCGGATGCAGCACAAGCCTTCTCCTCCAACGACGACTTAGACGAATCACCGCTCTCATATTTCGCACTCGTTTCTCTCCCACTCGTACAACTCCCATAATGTCCGCCATCATGTTCAACGCCGTGCGCGCCGCCGCCAGGCGCGTCCCCGCCATCCCCAAGCCTGGTATGGTCGTCGCGCCGCGCTATTATTCGAGCAGCATGCACGATCACAACGCCGACGTGAGTTCTTGTGGTTGTCACCGTTGATGGCTGTATCTGACGGATAGCGTGTAGACTCTTGACACAGAGAAGAAGCGTAACTTGACCGGAAAGCAACACCGGAGCTCTGCGCCCCATGATGAGAGCGCGCCAGGGTGGAATGAGTACCTCGGTAGTGCGTCAGAGGCTGCCGTCAAGGTCAGTATATGCGCACACAACCGCATGATCTCGTCGCTGACGTTCCTGTAGGCCGACCAGTCGCCCGATGACGGCGATGTTGCAACCATGCAGCACAAGACGGCCACCCGTATCAAGCGCCGCTACCATGAGGAAGAGTCCCCAGACCCGAACCCGCCAGAGCAAGCCCTCGAGAAAGGTACGGACACGTCGCATATGGCGCACGGCGAGAATGTTCACGCTGTGTATGAGCGCGACGAGGTTAGCGGTCCGTTGGGCGGGGCTGGGGACGGGAAGTCGGTGGAAGTGGATGAAGTCACCACCAAGTTCACATCGACAACAACACCGGCAAAGTGAATTGTGAGAAGACGTTGTTGACCGCATGCATCCTGTAATTATATCGCATCCATGATCCGCCGTCTGTGTCCCGTTGTATCATAACTTTAGCTGTGTTGTCCACCGACCTTGGCACTATGCATGTTCTCCTACAGCTATGACGCCTGAAGCTTGCTGTGTGAAACGAAGTGGCGTCCCGATACTATAGCGGTCGGACGAAGGATCCAGCCTAGCCTGAGGGTCTCTCAACGACTTACAGCGTGAATGAAGGAAGACTTGTGATGCGCGCCGCAATGACTGCAAGTACGTAGCTATAGGTGAGCCTCTGTTCGTTGCGTGAATCTGTATTCTTGTCGACGTTGGTCCAATCATGGCCTGCACATTCGCGAATTGTCATGCACAGCGGGCCTGCGCACAGAAGATGGGAGTAGGTGGGGCACATTTAGCGCCCGCCGCTCCGCCGGAGAAATGTATTGACTTGCCTTATTGGGTACGAACGCCACCACCGGCGCCGCGGTCACGATTCGGAGTGCACGACGCGTGCCACCTTGCCACCACTGGTCGACCATTACTGAGTTGCTCAGTCTTGCCTGCACTTGTGACACTCGGAGGGAATGCTAGGAGAATAGGCATGTCAATGTCTGTCTTGTCTGCTGTTGCATCGAAGCGTCGGTCCGACAATGTCGTTCGTGATGGAGCAGTACTACCTTCCAGTCAAGGAGATAAGGCGACGACGTGGTTGGAGTTGGATTGAAGGCGCAGTCAACATCAGGCGCGACCATCCGAAGTATCGTGTCGGGTTCCAGTGAAAGGATCACAGCATGGTTCGTCTCCCTTTCGTGGCAGTGTTCGAGATGGATGCGACAGCTCACCTTTCTCAGCGGATTTTTGATGGCATACTACGAACGCAGAAGATGACTCCCCACGGCCTCACGTTCGAACGTTCGGCACTGCAGTCATGAGGACAGGCTCATGAGAGCACGTTCTCCATTGTCATTATCAGCCAACTGATCACACTGACTGGAAGCCCAGTGGCATACATAGCCAAGATATAACGGCAGCAGCAGGTATCTATACGTCTTAATGCACGCCGCGTGCCTGGATAGCCCCCGCGTCGATATACTGTGTTCGCTACACATTCAGGCTGGCCCGTGGAACACAGGTATGAAGAGTGCGGATTACGCACTGGGCAGCCCTCTACGTTGTGCGTGTATCACTGTCCTCCTCTGCTGGTTCCGGATTTTGGGCTACGGCTTATACCTGTGTTGGTCCAGACAACATGGGCTTGGTGTAGCATGTAACGCGACCTTCATACGCAATGCATGGTTCGAGGTCGTCGCCCGGGATCCGATCGATAAAGGCTGCTTTGCTGTTCAAAAGTTCAGGTCTCGGTTCGTACAATGCAAATACTCAAGAACAATGTAACGCTATCGATGCGGTTTCCCTGGTCACAAGCGAGCGCCGGCCAAACCGCACGCGGGAATCAAGCGGCAGAAGGTGAGATTGCCTCTCGAGAGCGAACGATCGAATACTTATGATGTATTCTTCAGACAGGCGGTCAGTCGCGTACCTCGCTAGCGACGGGCCCGTCAACGTAAGGATTCGTTGTGCATGCGCGTAAGTCGAGACTAGCGCGATCAGGCGCACGCAAGTGTGCCTGGGACGAACACGATGCCACGGCTCAGGCTCATGAAACCCTATAAAGCCCTGTCCCATATCTAGTACCTTTTTCCTCCTCCTCCTCCTCCTCCTCCTCCTCCTCCTCCTCCTCCTCCTCCTGAATCCGACTGTTTTTCCTGTGCCTGTACAGTGGCATCCGTATGCGCGTTATTGACACCTCACAAGTCGACTCAAGATGAAATGCCGTATTTCACGCGACGAGACGACCCCACTCATGACCTGCAAGAGGAACGATCAAGAGGCGGCCACGCTGCGCAACATCGAGGTGCACTCGCTGCGTTACAGTACGTCATTTTGATTGGCTGTGAGGCAGATTCACATTGCGCAGCTCATTGTAGTGGGAATCTTCAAGGCAGCAGTAACGGCAGACACAGCATTTGCCGACGACCCGCTATTTGACTACATCGAAGATCGTCCAGTGAGTCCAGAATCGCTTGGAACCTTGTGATACTTACAGAAATGCCTCTCGGTCACATTGCGCAGTATCCAAAGTCTTCCAGGAGAAGATGTTATACCCGGCTCGGATGGTATGCCGCGAAAGTGCATAGCGCATCTGCGATGACAGTAAACAACGGAGATGCAGTACTGACGTTGTACGCCGCATCCTCTATTCTATGATCATTGCTTGATTGAACTATGTGCCCGCTGTATGACTAGCCAGCTTCCTAGACGGGAAGCTCGACCAATAGAGCGTACTCTGTATAGGCTGTCTAAACTCCTTTGCAGAGGACTGTCGCGAGAGCAACAAGCAGTGAGTCTCATCTTATGTCTCCAGCCGCACGTACCTGTACTGACCACGTCGTCTTCTAGCGGTTTCAGGAGTGGAGGCAAAAGCAGGCTCAGGCCATCCGAGCCGCCTTCGGCGAGAGAGAACAAGACATGTTTCGAGTGGATGGTTTAGCCACACGACCTGAGAAACGACACAGAGGCTATGGAAGCGCCCTCATGGCAGCTGCGAACGTCAGAGTGCGTCTCTGTATACATGTCATGGAAGCAAACCGTACAATCAACAACAGGCAGACGAACTCGGATTGGCCTCATGGCTATCGACGTCCAACATCAAGAACACGGCCTTCTACGAACACTTCGGCTTTGCCACGGTGCACGAGTATATGGTGGGGGAGGCCAACCCGAATTGGGCCAGGCCACCAGTTGTTGTGAAGATTGTCCGTATCTCGCGCCTCCTTGATATGCTCCCTCCATCTGACCAGCTCGTGTTCATGTAGATGGTCAGAGAATCACAGCCTGCGCTAGCAACATCCCTGGACTACCTCATGTCATGGTGAACCACTATTGTGTATCTGGTATCCCATATACCAGCCCGTCCGACGCAGCTGCATACAACACTTTGAATTCATGTTTGACAGCCGACACTCGGAGCCCGGGCCAGTTATTCCAACTGGTGACCCTGGGGGTGATGCCGCTTGCATATCGACTGACATCTCAGCACATGATGCATAAACAGACCCACCGAGGACTGAACTTGCGGAAACACTTCCAGGCTTTCGGTGAGTCGAAGGCTTTCGGTGAGTCGATGCCCGACCATCAATTAACCTTGTGGATCAATGACGCTGTATGTGGCAAAGTGATAGCTATATACGGCGGACACCGTTCTTGGTATACTACTCTATCGGCAAAGGCTGCTTTGCCGTTCACACATTCGGGGCCCGGTTCGTACAATGCATATACTCCTATTCACGGTCGCAGAGCTATTTCCGTCCGCTTCAGTCCTGATATCCTCGAGATCACAGCATAACCCTGATGTCTCGTATCACCGCCGAGCCGTCGAGCAAGTCAAAGATCCGACAGCCATATCGTAGTCGAGTGCGGGACGGCATCATGCTCAACGTCTATACCTCTGCTCGCGTCGGCGAGTTTATTGAGTCGACCGCTCGTCCGGGAAGTGGCTGAAGCTTGCGCTACAAGGCGAGTCTTTTTATTTTCCTATTTTCCAACGACCATGCCCCGATCTAATGTCGAGTCTCTCTCCGACGCAAACAGGACGTAGAAGTCGTCTTCTTCCGCAACGAAAAAGGCGAGCCCGAGTTTGCCATGGGGGTAACTACATGACAGTACACGACATTGCGAGTCTAAGGTGGAGGATGCTTGCTTATTCCTCCGGACTGGTCAGCAGCCTGCAACGAGCACAAGATTCCCCAGCGCTGTGTCTCCCGTCAATCACTTCTCTAATTCTCATGTCTTTATACTACAGCCCTATTCTGCTCTGTTCTTTCTCGCACCAACCAGCTCCCATCGAGCGTGCCCCTGCCCGTCTCCCGCAATACCCAAGCCTCGCGGTCCAAGCTCTTGCGCGCCACATCGCAGTCCAGTTTGATGTCCTCGATCAGCGCCTCCAGATTGGCGTAGTCTTTCTCCTCCCTGATGAACCCCGTGATCAATAGCCGCATCTCGACGCCGTAGAAGTCAGCCCCGAACTCGTGGAGTACGTGCACCTCAGCCGACCGCATCGTGTTCTTGTAAAACTTGTTGTACCCGATCGACATCACCATGGGATATACGCTGAACCCGGAGTGCGCCTTCGGGGCCGTGGTTGTCGTGGCGGTGGTGTCTGATGATGTCGTTGGTTGGTTCGGATGTGACGGCGGTAGGCGTAGGGACGCCCAGCCAAAGTATACTCTGGACTTGATATCGGCGATCCATGGTGTCAGGTTGTAGTCGATGGGGAGGTTGGCGGTGGGGATGCCTAGTTCTTTGGAGCCACGCCCGAAGCCGCTGATCACTTTGCCTTCCATCTGCAGGGGGTAGGGTGCTTCGAGCCCCGTAGAGGGGCCGATGATGAGTGGGCGGGCGGTGGACATTGAATTCGGCGGGTGATAAGCACACCGGGGATCGCGATGTTGGTAGTAGAAGTTGGGAGCGTTGCTACCACCTGCTAGGAGGCGATGAGGGGGGATTCGTACTAGCTGCGGTGAGGATGATGAATCGATGATTGTCGAGGATATAGCCTGATCGATTTCTATATCAGGAAGAGAATGTGCAGGCTTGTCGAGTTGTGACTTTTACTGGCGACAGCCTGAGCGAGAAAGCCCTCAGGTTGAACAGTAAATATGGTGCGGTACGGGGCACGTCTTTCTCAAAGTGTGGTCAGCTGGACCTGATATGAGACTCCAAGGAACGCATAAAGCACTATAGAACTATGCTTACGTGTGAGCAAACTGAGCTGCCGCTACCAATATTGTCAGAGCAATGCTGCTGGTAAACACACAAGTCTTAGAAGGTTCGGTGATAACTTACCTCATGCACATGACAGAAGCGCCTCCGGCAGCGCAGATGTTGACTCGGTATCATGCAATTGAAATGTACTGCATGCACGATGTCATATTCGCACGAAGCCATACTCCATATCATATATGAGCTGCGTGTCGACACACAGCACCAGAGATATCCCCGAGTTCTTTCACCAAGCATTGAAGATGGGCCTCGACACTAGGAGTGACTTTTACGACGTGCTGGCGGAGAAGAGGACCACCAAGGTCGAGAGGGCGAGATATGGTTTGTCCTATGGTCTGACTCCGATACTGGCTTGTTTGACTCACCCGGTATGTAGCGGACGTACCTAGAATCCAACAGATGGCACAGGACGCCTACGAGCACGACCCTCTGCACAACTATCTGAGGAATACACCGGTAAGTCGTTGCATCTGCCCTTCTCTGGTCAAGTTCATCATTCGCTGCCGTTCGACAGGACGCCAAGAAGCCTCCTGTGGCTCCTCGGGACCGCCTCTACATTTGGCGTCTCATGGCTTACTTGGAACTCGGGTTCCATATCCATTACCACGCCGCGTTCACTGTAGAGCACGGAGATGCTTACGTGACCATGTATGCCTTGTACAGTTGTGCCTCGTGCTCGTGAGTAGCTGACAGTCGAACATATGATGTGCAGAGGCCATCCGTCACCTGGGCGGACCAAAAGCGCTGTACTACGGATGCTCAGCAGAGTCACAAACGGGGTCTTGAACAGAACGAACACGCCCGAACAGCGCAAAGTGAGCCGAATCGCATCCACTTACAATTGACGGTGGCAGACCTGTGCTGACTTGGTCGTCAGAGGTGGGAGGAATTCGAGGATAAGATAGCCGCCGCGTCAAAAGACGCGTTTGGTGACGAGCTCAGGAGAATGCTCCATGTCCTGAACCTGGCTGTAGCGCCGAGGCATCAAGGAAAGGGTTATGGTTATGCCCTTATGGCGTTGGCGAACGCGCAGGTGAGATGATCGCTTGCAGGGGACCTACGATAATGAATGCGACCGGGATTGTGCTATGTCGCAGGCCGACGAAATAGGTTGCGCATCGTGGCTGTTGTCCTCGAACGTCATCAACACGCCGTTCTACGAGAGCTGTGGATTCGTGGTGGTGAAGGAGGTGCTTCTAGGGGAGGACAACCCAACTTGGACAGAGCGGCCGTTCGCTATCCTGATCGTATGCACCTCATCTCTTGCCGTAATGACTGATCCAACAAATCTGATTGGATAGATGATGCGAGCGGCACGGAGCTAGACCTCCGGATGCGATGAGAGGGGGGAAGCAACTTGAAGGTGCAGGATACTGAACATACTTACGACGTAATCCTGTGCCCGAGCAGGGGGGTGAATTTAGTGGCCGTCTAGCCTTGGGAGCGGAATAGCGGAATGAAGCATATATGACATGATGCAAACACCTGAAAAATCTGCATTGCTCTAACCACAGCTGAGAAGCGCACAAGCTAGCCATGGGTAAGTTGTCGGAGAGATTGAGCGACGTACCTCAAGCACATCTTCTTGCTCATAGCCTCTCGGTACCACTGTACTTCGAATGACTTGTGTCATGTGGAAGGGGCTTGTTCCGACCGGATTGAAGCGCATTGATCCAAGTGAAGTCTCGCGCTCTGTTCATGTGCCCTCGCACAGTAGAGTACAACTAATGATGATTCGGATACAGTACAAGCATCTAGATGAGCGAAACGAAAGTGAACGGTCCGGAAAGCGTATCACGGATGCATGGAGCCAATAGAGTAGACGCACTATTATAGTGCAGGAATGGTCCCTGATGCAATGGCACGATACATGTCCAGCTAACTGCTGGTATGACGACATGGGTTCGTAATGTCGGAAGGTCGAGGGTCTACACAGCCCAGCCCACCGAGGCATGGCGGGGGAAACCGGCACCCGTGCGAGCGAAGGTCGGGTCTGTCACATCTGCAGAGCGAGCAACTATCAAAGGTCAGAGAGAGCAGCGAGGAGCTGCCGCAGTAGCGTACTAGTCATGTCACGAGAAAGTATCGCTACGTGAGTCGTCGGGATACATCCGCTTTAGATGTCGATATTTGCGTAGTGAATACAGCGCCAATGTTTCTGCAACGGTGTAGAGGGATGGTGAGCGATCAAGAGGAGATTTCACCAAGGGATGACTACACACCATTGCGAATATACTCCCCGAGTTTGAGTGCCCTCTCTATCTCCTCCGGATCATGCAAATTCCTGTTCTCTGGACAAGACACTTCGTGAGCCTACACGCACATTCGTACGGGACCTCGATACGCACTCTCGAACAGACCTCGCAACTTCCCATGAAAATTGTACCTGCCAATTAAGCACACGACCAGTATTGCTTAGCCCCTCGCTCCTGAACGACAGATAGGCAACGTACGAAGGATCGGGGTAATCCCTGCCCAGCCTATGAAGCTCCTTGTACAGTGCTAGGGCCCTCATACGAGGGGACTTGTTCGCCATAGGCCTGAGGAAGGGCATTTGGTGGCGGTCGTGTGCTGAGGAGGCGGGCCCGCGTCTTCCGTCGTTGTCCGGCGCAGGGAACGAGCGCCCAGCGTTGCCCAGAAAGTGCGGCCACGTGACCGTGCAGACGCGCGGGGCCTCGCTGTTGGCGGCACGGTGGCTGCCTTTCTGGCTCTCGGGACGCGCTGTATCTCCACTGGCTGCCGCCCTCGTCGAACGATTTGCATTCCGCTTTGATACTCTGACGGTCGTGGCTGTGTCGTTCCATCTTTTTCTCATCCATCACGATGAGTGTCTTCAGCAACAAGGCATCTGCCAGCGAATCGCACAGCGCCGACCGCATCTACGAGCCCCTTCCCATACCTCGACTCGCGGAGAATCACGCAGGCCCTCCGAAGGAGCTCGAGCTCACGGAAGAGCAGCAAAAGGTGTTTGACGCGGTGCTCAGCCACTTTGCGTCGGAGGACTATGAACTTCCATGCGAGGAGGATAAGTCATTGAAGGAGGCGGAGAAGTTCTGGCTGGTAAGTCCTCTCTAGCGTAGTCGCCGAGTTCCAAGTCCCTCTATGCAAGCTCCTGTCGCTCTCCTAGTGAACTCATTCTCTGTTATTGCTTTTATATTAACTCGCGTGATAGACATGGGATTGTATACACAGGTGCGACCAAGCCGTTCAGGCGGTAGGACCATCCTGAGTCCCCAGGTCCTACTGCTACCAAGCCACCCCACATCCTGATGCGTCTCCAGATACTGCCGTGCAGTGAAGTGGGTATCGGCCAAGAGTGCAATCAAGCGACTCGAAGAGACCCTCATATGGCGCCGAGAGTATGGTGTATATGACATGATCACCGCAGACCATGTCGAGCCTGAGGTGAGTCCACGTATGTTAAGTATGTGAAGATATGGAGGTCGAAAATGACGGCATGCATACAGGCCCTGACAGGCAAGATGATCATCTTCGGGTACGACAAAGACGGTCGGCCAGCGCTGTATCTCCGCCCGAGTAAGCAGAATACGGAGGAGAATCCTAAGCAGCTACACTTCGTCGTATGGGCTCTGGAGCGGTGCGAGGATCTGATGGGCCCTGGCATCGAGTGCGTCACTCTACTCGCCCGCATGTTGTACATTCGTTGCTGATACCGTATGGCGTCCAGGAATATCGCCCTCATGGTAGACTTCGCTGACCGGGCGAAGAACCCGTCCCTACAAACCTCGCGAGCGGTGCGTCTCCTTCTCACATCCTAGCCCGGTTCCGAGGTTCACCTCACCGACTCCCACAGACCCTCAACATCCTCCAAGGTCACTGTAAGCCCTTCTCTCCTCCTCCGCCTCCGTGCCTCACCCGCTCCCACAGACCCCGAACGCCTCGGCCGCTCGCTCATCGTCAACGTCCCTTGGCTCGTGCACGCCTTCCTCAAGATGATCACGCCCTTCGTCGACCCGCGCACGCGCGAGAAGATGCGCTTCAACCCGGATTGCATCAAGGAGGGCCTCTTCGCGCCTGACATGCTCATGCGCGAGTGGGGCGGTGAGTGCGACTTCGAGTACGACCACGCGCGCTACTGGCCCGCGGTCGTCCGGATGTGCGATGAGCACAGGCAGCGCAGGCTAGAGGTGTGGCGGGCGATGGGCGCCAAGGTCGGTATTCGGGAGTGGGATATCAAGATTAAGGAGGTGCAAGGGGAGGGTCAGAGCGAGGCGATCCAGGAGGGGCAGGATGAGAAGGAGGACGTGGTGGTTGCAGATCGGTCGGAGGCTGCTACCCTGTCTGATGGGGTGAGGGGACTCGACTTGAAGCAGGTTGATGACGCTGATGATGTTGAGTCCGAGCCGCAGCCTGTCTCCATTGCGGCGTGACCGATCTCTGCAATGCATGCAGTAGACATGCTTGTCATCTTTGTGGACGTTCTTGCATTTTGAGGCATCTAACGCTAGATATTCACGCATGCCGGTCATCTCTAGTCGAGTTGAATTGCTTTCGAGGAATCTTTGCGAGGCATGCCAGTGTTTCTACATAGTTTGCCACTGATAATACGGCGAAGACTTGGCTGGGAGGGTATTAGTTGTCTGAAGCGTTGCCATGACCCTGGAACCTACGCAACAAGTAGGTCACGCCTTGCTCTGCCTTATTTTCATCGAGAGGAACTCGGTCACTACTGCTACTATACTGAAGATATCTGCAATCTGCATGTACGCACCTTGGATTGATTGAAATGTTCTGACCAGTTTCAGCCAGCCCCGGCTTCACACTTCAGAAAGTATAACAGTGTGGTATCAGCAAATTGCAGTGATAGCGTGTGAGTACGAGAACTACGAGACAGCAGGAACGATGGCAAAAGAGTGTCACTACCAGTAAACCCAAAATGAGTGACTACACCGGGATCTGACCCGTGAATACAACGCGTCTACAAAGGCAGAAGATGACAAAACGCTCGTCCATGGACGTAGCTGTACATATATGATATGCACAGAAGATCCACCCGAAGCGGAGCAACAGCTGCGACAACAGTCGGCATTCGCTGCTTACGCTGGCGGCTTGGGGTGCATGAACATGTTGAGCATTGTCATGTTGCTTTTCTGCGAGCACAAGCATGTGTCAGCGATGCCGCGGTAACGTATCGGCAAAGCTCCTCAAGACTCACTGTGTACGGCGGGTAGCGCGTGTAGAGCATCATGGTGTCCAGCCAGAACGGACTGTCGATCGAACCTCTCCGGTGGACAAATTGATCGAAAGCAGCCTTGCCTGTTGTAGCGCCATCTGAATCGTCCGGTCAGACATGTCCGTCGGTGACACTGTGAGACGTAAAGACTCACATCCAGAGGATCCTACACCACCGAAAGGGATTCCCACCGCTGAAAATCATGACCTTCAGGCGACACGCCACGATGCCTAAATTATTTCAACATACCTTGAATGTGAAGAAGGGTCTCATTGGCGACGGCCAGCCCACTTTTAGTATTGTCGAAGACTTTCTTCTTGTACGCCGAGTCGCTCGAGAAGACGTGGAGGACTAGTGCATGACCCCTGGCGCGTCCGGAATGAGCTCTGTAGGGACGGAACAATGTCGGTCTTCGACTTACAGGCTGTTGATGACCTTGATGGCCTCGTCCACGTCCTTCACGGGGATAACAGGCAGGATCGGAGCGAAAATCTCCCTATCGCACCGTGGGCGTTCAGCTTCCACATCGAACAGCAGAAACAAACGCCACACATACTCGCTCATGAGAACATCATCGAGCTTGACATCCTTCACGATGGTCGCCTCACAGAAATACGTCTCCATGTCAATGTTCCCGCCCAGAACCACCTGGCCCTTGGTATTCGCCAACAGCTGCCCCACGCGCTTCGCATGCCGCTCGTTCACGATGCGCGCCATGTTCCCTGTTTCCTTCGGGTCCTTCGGATGCATCTCGTAGTACGCCTGCTTGCACGCCTCAATAAACGTGTCCTGGAAATGCTCCGGCACAATCGCGTAATCCGGCGACATACATATCTGGAGGAAAGTAGATGGTGAGATCATCCGGGCTGGAATCAATTGATCGCATGAAACATACCTGCCCGGCGTTAGTGAGCTTTCCCCACATCAGGCGCTTCGCTGCAACTTTGAGGTTGCTGACTCTAGGGTCAATGACCGCCGCATTTTTGCCTTTGGATCAAGCGGTGAGTTCCGGGGCACAGGAGTCCTCAACAATCAATGAGTATGCATACCTCCGAGCTGTCGGAGGTTTCAGTTGAGAGAGATCATGACAGGGACACTGTTCTGTACTTGCCTCAAGGGTCACCGGGGTTAGATGCTGTGCGGCAGCAGTGCATACGACCTTCGCAACAGACTGGTTCCCTGAACCGCGCGTGTGAGTTCTATGAACTACGATTACAGGGAGGACGTCATATGCTCACCCGTGTACAATACTTTCAAGTGGGGTAAAGTTGGTTGATTACGGTTGTACATACAATGTACGGTTATGAGTGAACTCACTGTGGTCCCATTGGAGCTCAAGGAGCTGCGTAGTATCGTGAAAATCCGCCCAATGGAAGCATACTTGTATCCGCACTCACCTTTGTGGTCTCAGGGATGGCGCCATTGACTACCCGGAAGAAGTCTGGGTCCATGTATTTTGGGAACAGCTCGGCTAAGAGCGAAGAACACGCCGGAGCGCCCTCTGAGGGTTTCAGCACGCAAGCATTGCCAGCTGCAATCGCCGCAGCCTGTGAGATGTCTCTACATTCAGTCGCTCGCAAGACAGGTAAGCATGTAACGCACAAATGGAGCAAGACACAAATACAACGGGAAGTTGAAAGGCGTGATGATGAGCACAACGCCCTTAGGCTCGATCCTTGTGGCAGGAGACATGGCAAACCACATGTAATGCCAGGACGCCCGTTCGGTCTGGGACCACTTCCCTACATTGTCATACGCTTGTTTGATCTCCAGTACGATGGAGTTCAACTCAGTGCTGCAGTATCATGATGAGCGTAGCCCTGAGTGGAATGCCAGCTTGAGTGAGAGGTAGCGCACCCGTCTGACTCATTCGGCGCCCGGCCAAGGTCATCGAAGAGCGCCTTGCGCATGCGGTCGAGGTTGTCCTCGACAAGATGCCATAGCTGGAGGATCTGCCTCTTACGCCATTGGATATCTTTCGACTTCCCTGAGGCGAAGCCCTGCTTCAAGCTCTGGTGGATCTGGATGCGAGGGCATATGTTCTAGTAAGCGTTCCCATAGATACTGAGACAACTCACTAAGGGAATCTCATCGACGAGGGTATAGACCAGGGAAGTGGGCATGATGCAGGACATTTGCGCGGGGGTAAGGGACGAGCAAGTTTGGGCCGTCAGGTTGGGATCTTCGGGTATATGAAGTCTGGGATCGAATCAAGTGACATTTCATCATTCCCTCGGGAGAGCCAGGGCAGTAGATGTTGTGTGAGACGTTTGATGTCCGAGCTTCCAGTTTCGGTGGTCGCATCATGTTGCTTCTCGGCCTGTGATGGATGGCGCTCGGTGTGTGTTGCGAGCTCCAGAACGCCTTCTAGCCATGCGTCTTTCATCCATGTGTCAATTGCCATAATAGGATGTCCAGACCCGCAGTGAGATGGATGCTGTAGCCTCGAGCAAGCGACTGCTGTCCGGCAAGGCATGGCTTCAAAGAACGGTTCGCGTTCCCAGATGGTCAGAGCCACGGGGCGGGAGTCACCGCCGACTTTGACGGCCTAAGTTCAATGGAAGCTGACGCTCAGCTCGGGATGTTCTTGACGGGGAATACCTCGGCGGCCTGCAGCCCGGCCACATAGGAAGCGGTAACAAAGCGCCTGATGGAAGATTGCTGCCCATGCAGTGTGGTAAGATGCCGGCCGCCTGCATGCACAACAGAATCTGAAGAGAATCGAAGCTGCGTACCTTGGAACGTTACCCCTTCGGATGTTGTGTAGGCCCTGGCAGAGTTTCATGGCTGCTTCCGCGCAGGTTGTTCCTCCCGAACGCGGTTCAGGGCCTTTCTGTAAATGTCATGCGTGTCAGAGAAAGACACACTCCTGCTATAGATCTCAAGAAGTGGTGGCCTTTCGGTCGCTAACTGCGTACATCGCATACTGGGGCAAACTTCATGGCCAGAGCACTGCAGAGCAACGATTGGGCAGAGCAACGGTGAGAAAGACGCGTCGACTCGCGCATCAAACGCGTGACGACTGCGTGACGGGACGCGTGTTCCTTTATGTCACGAGTTACCCAGGCGCGATCGCGTCACGGCGCTAGCTTGTGCAGCAGACGTTCTGCTTTCTTGCTTGTACGCGTCCCGAGTCCAAGATGGCTGAACCACAAGCTATGTATGCCACGGACGAGGTTCGTTTTGTGCTCTCATTTGCTCGCGGTACTGCTGCTCAAAGCTCTCCAGTATGGGCGTCCCTTCATCATTCTGCGAGAACAGGCGAAGAAGACTCGCAGTCATGGTGTCGAGGCAATCAAAGTAAGCACCATCGTAACTCCTGTTCCACATAGTATTTTTCATCTTAAATCCCTCTAGTCGCACATTCTCGCCGCCCGGACTGTCGCAAACATTATTCGCACATCCCTCGGCCCGCGAGGTTAGTACGCGACCTGGCACAACCTTCATGGCCTTCCTAATGCTTGGATTAAGGGCTCGACAAGATCCTCATCTCCCCGGATGGCGATATCACGGTGACTAACGATGGCGCTACCATCCTCAGTCAGATGGAAGTCGACCACCAGATCGCAAAGCTGCTCGTGCAATTGTCCAAGAGCCAGGACGATGAGATCGGGGATGGTACTACGGGTGTCGTTGGTGCGTGACCAGAGCATTTCCAGAGGCATGAACAACTACGAACTCTACTGCACAGTCCTCGCTGGTGCACTTCTGGAGCAGAGTGAAGCGCTGCTCGACCGCGGCATCCATCCGATCCGAATAGCAGATGGCTTCGACCGCGCATGTGTTGTTGCAGTAGAGCACCTGGACAAAATCTCTGACAAAGTAGAGTTCACGCTCTCTGACACCTCCAACCTCGTCAAAACAGCCAAGACCAGTCTTGGAAGCAAAATGTCAGTCCACTTACATCTTCAGGAGTGCCATTTCATTTATGACGTCCATCCAGTGTCTCGATGGAGCATGACAAGTTCGCGGAGATCGCGGTAGACGCTGTCCTTGCAGTAGCGGACTTCGAGCGCAAGGACGTGCCTTTCGACCTCATCAAGGTGGATGGCAAGGTCGGCGGTTCGCTAGCGGACACGGCACTCATCAAGGGTGTACTCGTGGACAAAGACTTCTCCCACCCTCAGATGCCCCATTCCGTGAGGGACGCGAAAATCGCGATCCTCACCTGTCCGTTCGAGCCTCCCCGCCCGAAGACGAAACACAAGCTCGACATTACTAGCGTAGACGAGTACAAGCGGCTGAGAGAGTACGAGCAGGACAAGTTCCAGAGCATGATCAAGCAGGTGAAGGACACCGGCGCGAACCTCGTAATCTGCCAGTGGGGGTTCGACGATGAGGCGAACCACCTTCTCATGCAGAACGATCTCCCCTCTGTGCGATGGGTCGGTGGCCCTGAGATCGAGGTGTGCACCCTCTATTTTCGTTCGTTGACTACGACTCGCTAACGGCCACCCCAGCTCATTGCTATCGCAACAATGGTCGCATCGTCCCGCGCTTTGAAGACCTTACGGCAGAGAAGCTCGGCAAGGCGGGTATCGTACGCGAGGTGTCCTTCGGGACCACAAGGGACAAGATGCTGGTGATCGAGGAGTGTGCCAATGCCCGGACAGTCACCGTCTTCGTCAGGGGGAGCAACAAGATGGTATGTCACCTAAGCCCTTCCGTCTGCGTCTCGCTGATCCAGCTGTGACCTAGATCGTGGACGAGGCGAAGCGCGCCCTCCACGACGCGCTCTGCGCGGTCCGGAACATTGTCGTTGACAACCGTGTAGTGTACGGTGGAGGTGCGGCGGACATCAGCTGTTCGCTCGCGGTTGCGAAAGCTGCGGATGAGGTACGCAGAAGATCTGGCGTTCCTAGGTGCAACACTGTTCTCACGATCGTGGATTCTTGTCTAGATCCCGTCTATCGAGCAGTATGCGATGCGCGCGTTTGCGTCCGCGCTGGATTCTGTGCCCCTCGCGCTCGCGGAGAACAGCGGTTTGTCGCCGATAGAAACGCTCGCGGAGGTCAAGAGCCGGCAGGTCAAGGAGGGCAACTCCGTTCTCGGCATTGACTGCTTGGGACGGGGAGACATCGGTGCGTCGATACTTAGCCATGCAAATCAAGCAAGGGAGTCTCATCGCCCCTTAGACATGAAGAAGCAGTTTGTCTACGACCCGCTCATCTCGAAGCGCCAGCAATATCTTTTGGCGACACAGGTATGTAGTTGTGTCCATATGTTCAATTCACAATGAGACTGACCGTATATCACTTGTAGTTGGTACGGGCTGTACTCAAAATAGGTGAGTTTTAACCTGTGAGTCCTGGTGAATTGTGACTGACTGCATTTGCCGCAGACGACGTCATTGTCTCTGGACAAGCAGAGGAGTAGATCAAGCAATAATCTGTATCATTAAATGCATGCTGTGCATAATCCACACATCGCTCTGTTGCCGGCCGGTACTCACGTTCATGCCTGTCATTAGCATACAGCTTGCTGCATAATTGACATGGTCTGTGTCGCATACATGATGTTTGCGGCCATGGACCTCACAAGTCTCAGTTCATTATAACTTAGTAGATTGTTTTGTCTCGAGAGGTCCATTGTCGGTCCAAAGCAGACGTCACAGTAAGGAACAAAATACAGGAAATGAGGTATCAACTTCGTCTTCTGGATGTGCTACACTGTATCTGACAATTGCTATGTACTGTACTGTAACATCAAGGATGTGCCGCCAAATGCATGAAACAAAGCAAGGATCACTGCACATAGGGGTTAGCTTTCTCGCCAGAGCGATGATGACGCCTACTCACGAGGAAATAGTCCGGTACGCGTCGCGACACGAGAGGCTCTCCCACTCTGGGCGCGGGGTCGAATTGTAGGCTATGCGGTACACATCGATCAGTGACGGGCTCAAACATACATGGGCATGATGGTAACGCACAAGCTATACGATAGTTTTTCGTCCATCTCCATAATCGCCGCCTGGTTGCCGCAGCGGTAGCAGTAGTTTGGTGCAGAGAAAATAGTGACAACGTTCCGGTCCTGACTCCAATTATAGCCTGGAAGGAGGACGGTTTGAGTGCGTCTTAATGCCTCCGAAGTAGTACGCACCCTCCATGATGAGTTGGTGCGCCCGCGCAACCAATGTAAGACCATTGTTATGGTTGAACGCCTCACTGATGTCCTGCCCGAACGTATAACCCGCACCACGCGGCGATATCCCCCAACCGCATCGGTCATCGGGGTCAGACCACAGGAGGTCACACATCGGCCCTTCATGAGGAACCTCCTGCACACGATCAATGCCCCGAACATGGTCGAGAGTGTCGATGGATGGCGAGAGGCCCCCGTGAAGGCAGAAGATCTGATCGTTGATTGTGGCCCGTCAGAACGCGGGGTGCTGTACCGCAGAACTGGCCACTCACTTGGTTCTCGATCAGGGCGGTAAGAGGGAGGTAATCGAAGAGATCCGTGAAGTATCTCCACACATTTGCATTGCCATACTTCCGCAAGCACTCATCGTAAAACCCATACACCTGCGTGATTTGCCGCGACTCGTGGTTACCTCGGAGGATGGTGACGCGGTCGCGGTAGCGCAGCTTGAGCGCGACGAGAAGAGTGACGGTCTCGACGGAGTAGTACCCCCGGTCAACGTAGTCGCCCATGAATAGATAATTCGTGTCGGGTGAGTTCCCGCCGATGCGGAAGAGCTCCGAGAGGTCGTGCTATGCATGTTCAAACGTTAACGTTACCAAACCTCCGATCGATCCCGTATTGTACACGTACGAATTGACCATGAATATCACCGCAAACAGTCACAGGACACCTCACAGGCTGGACGTTTGATTCGACCATGAGAATCTCCCGCGTCTGGCGTGAAATACAACCAACATGAGCACACCTCGAACATCGCATACACCGGGATGCTAACAGCGGTTCGCACACGTCCTGGTGGCGAACCGTTGTTATCAACCGCAAGTGCAACCTGGCACGCACCATGTCGCATAGCCGCTTCACGTCGGGCTCCGAAAGCTGCTTACACTGGCTGAGCTGTGCGATCCATCCGTCTATCTCGTTCTCCATGGTGGTTTAAGTTGAGTCGGGTAGTCGAAGATGCGTGAGGTGGGTTGAGGGATGCTGGTGATGCGCGTGCAAGTCTGTGCGGGGTCACATGTGACCGATAGTGCCCCGAGTACCCAGTCACGTAGGAGCTGTAACGCGTGACGGGGCGTGCGAAAGATCGAGATCCGGCGCAAGGCTGCACAAGCCGCGCCTCCATCGCTCTGTCTCTTGACTCCTTGCTCGCTACCGCCATCCCTCTGGGATCCCTTTGACTCGTCCGTATACATAGACGGACATACACACCACACGGCAGAGACAGTTCTCAGCGAGAGAAAGTAGTCCAATCCATCGAACATGCCCAAGGTATGTCCTCAGTCTATAATCGGTACGATCGCTTACTTACACTTTTCTGCAGAACAAGGGAAAGGTTAGCACGACCTGCAGGGGATCCCATTGTGACACATACTTACTGTGACTATAGGGTGGTAAGAACCGGAGACGTGGAAAGAACGAGAACGATGGTGACAAGCGCGAGCTGGTCTTCCGGGAGGACGGCCAGGAATATGCTCAAGTAATAAAGATGTTGGGCAATGGGCGGCTGGAGGCGCAATGTTTCGATGGCGAGAAGAGACTGGCTCATATCCGTGGCAAGATGAGGAAGAAGGTCCGTCCCAATCGTCTACTTCATCCTTTCCAATGCTGTAACGCCGCCATCATAGGTCTGGATCAATCAGGGCGACATTATCCTTCTGTCCCTCCGAGAGTTCCAGGATGACAAGGCGGATGTCATCGTGAAGTATACTGCCGACGAGGCACGGAGTTGTATGTATTCCCACCTGCATTATCTATGCACTGCGGGCTCACCTACATCATCAGTGAAAGCATACGGCGAGCTCCCCGAGAATGCCAAGATCAACGAAACAGAGACATTCGGCGACGAGGAGGGCGAGTGTACCTTCGAGTTCGGCGACGAGGACGAGGTTGATATCGACGACATCTGAGATGTATTTCTATCCTTGTATCCCCAGCGTACGTGTATATCTCTACCTCCCATCCCTCCGTGTCTAGACGACCCTCGACGACTAGCTACGTTTCGCTCTTCGCATTGTTGTTTTCAGTCTAGCATTCCTTGTCTCATTATCCGAAGATACATCCGAACCTGTGTACCACACTCTGAGCGATGTCTGGTGCAGGAGTGAACATCGCCATGCTTGCGGTATGTACAAGCGCCAACGAGTGTTAATGCTATCTACTCGCTCCCATGAGTAGAACTGTCTGCATGTCTGGCACGCAGCCTTTCTCGTGGATAAAATACTCCACAATGTCTCGAGCATTAGACTGCACCGCCGTCTTGACCATCTCCTGGTTCACCTGTACTCTGTCCCCCAGTTTCCGTCTCTTTGCACCGTTATCGCGCGTCACGGTATCGTTCCCCCGGGCTGAATCCGCAGATATCCCGTCCCTCCCCGTCACCACACCGGGTCCCTCATCCCTCGTCCTTGGCCGCTTGTAGGTTTGTCGCGGGCCATCGCGCTCGATGAGCAAACGCACCAACGGCAGATTCTTACGCCGGATGGCGACCATGACTGCGAGGGCGCCCTTCGTCTGAGGCGACGCGCCATGTTCGAGCAAAAATTGCACGAGAGGAATGAACTCGGCGTGTACGGCTTTCGTCAGCGCGTAGCCTTCCCAGGAGTCGGCTCCCGGCGTACGAATGCGCGGGTGGGCATAGAGGTAGCGAAGGAAAGGCAGCGGGTCGTCGTCTTCTGTCCACCCGGAAGGTTCTGGCTCGCCTCGCTTCCGCTTGCCTATGCTTGTAGGACGCGGCGATAAGTTGCGAAAGAGTCTCCGCGGCAGCTCCGTCCTCTTTCTTCGGTTTTCTGAGGACAGAGTGGGATACTCGGGGCTCCTGATGATTGTGTCAAGGACGGCCTGACTGCAGACAGGGTACCGAAGGGCCAAGGAGATGGTATCGGCGACGGTGCTGTAGGCACGAGCGGAGTGATAGCTCTCAATGAGATACTGAGCGTGGACAGAGGTTGGTGCAGACTTGCACACGGCATAGAGATGCTTGCATGCCAGCGGGAGATTCGGGGACGCTGCGTGAATATGTATGTCGTATAGCAGCTTTGATACTATGTTGGTAAACGTACGAGCGGGACAATAGGGGACTCACTTCAACGGGTAGTGAGAGTACACTTGTACGGTCCATGTTGTGGTCCGCTGCTATTAGGCTTGCGGCAACTTTGGATGCAGGCAGGAGGTGTGAATTATCACTGGCAGTGACTGAGTGAGTCTGCAACCTGATCGAGATTCGACGATCGTGGCGGAAGCAGAAAGGCGGTCATGTGATTGCGTTCAGTGGGCCATTGTTTTACTGGCACGCATAAGCGTACTGAAGTACATATCTTCACTTCGAGCTTTAGAAGTCAGGGCTTCACAGAAGCTAGCTTTACAGGACCCATGTGCGGTACAGCAGTCGCTCTAAGTGGAAGAATTAGCTCAAGCAGATCAGCGGTCTTCAGGAAGAGGGGTGCACTGGCACGCGTTCAGATTGTGCTGTATCATTGGCAAAGTAACTTGGTTGAACGCAGCGATAGACTCGGATAGAGGCACAAAAATTGATGGCGACAATTTCGTGCTCATGAAAGCATTGTTGTGAGGCATCATCTTAATCCTACATGCATGACCCGAAGAGATGCACCACCGTGACTGAGATACATTCGATATTATCGCAATGAAGACTCGTCACGCCTCTTTATGCTTCCCGGAGGTGTCATCCAATGCGTCTTGAGCATCCGGATGATGTCCCAGTATCTCGTGAGGATCAACATCGTCCCCGAAGACCTCTGCCATCTGTTCCAACGATTTCCCTGACGAGGTGGCAGTTTCAGTTTTATCTGGTAATTAGAAATGGCGGTCACGAGCGCACCTTTCGTCTCGGGGAAGAAGAGTGCGATCAAGCAGAAGTCGACGAAGTTGAGGAGAATGAATAGCAGGTAATACCTCCAACCTACGTTGTCGATAGCCATGTTGGATACCTAGTAGTACAGGAGGATGGGAATCAGAGACGCAGACTTTGCAGGACAAGAAATAAACCTACCTGAGAGAATAGCACGTTGAAGGCCCAGTTCGCGCATACTGCGACTGCCGTACCGATAGATCGCGTCTTCGTCGGAAACACCTGTACACAGTAGCTTTTTATCTTTGTGTCTTGCCATGCGCAAGCACTGAACTCACCTCAGACGTCAGCACCCAGCTGATCGGTCCGAAGCTCAGCGAGAAGAGGATACTGGTCAGGAAGATCATGGCAATTCCAGCGCGCTGAGCAGGATGGTTGTCGGATGATCCCGGCGGAAAGCTTGCGACTATTGCAGTGAGAACGGAGTACGTAGCGACAAAGCCAGCCGCGCCAAACATGAGCGGTTTCTTCCGTCCAACGTTGTCGAGGATACATGTAATGAATCTGCAGCGTTCGTTTCAGTAGACAATGCAAATCACCCGACAGTCAAAGACTGACATGAAGTTCGTGATAGGGCCTACAGCGCCGTAGATGCCCTGAATGAGCAGTGATTGGCTGGAGCTCAGACCGAGTGACTGGTACATCGCTGGTCCGAAGTAATTGATGACTGCGGCATACGTGGAAGACCTTCAGCGAACGAGACACAAGAATATGCAGGGAATACGACACCATTGATCCCTGAAAACTGTCCGAAGACCTGCACGCCCACAGCAACAAGAGTACGCTTGAGCATCGCCGGTGTCTCCCAAAGATCACTCAATCGTCGGGATGTTGTCGCCATCTCGGCGCTGATCGTGAGCTGCATATCAGTGAACTCGGCGTCCGCGGACACTTTCTTCTCTGCTGATTCCACCCCATGCAGCTTATAGACGACCGCTCGTGCTTCGTCGTCACGATTTTGCTCGAGAAGCCAACGCTGAGGTAAATAATTCAGCATAGACGGACGCACTACTGGAATGGTCAGCTCACTGGAGAATAAGGCAGGAATTGAATGCCGATGAGCAGCATGAAGGCAGGTACAAGCTACGGCAAGGCATTACCACGCAAGCTGTGCGACACTGAGTTGTATCTGACGGACCTGTAGACCCAAAGCGAGTCGCCAGCTTCCGTAACCGTCAATGTATTGGCAGCCATAGCCGACCTATGGGTAAAACTTCTGAGACGCATGCTCTGATAACTCGGCGGTGCTATGCATACCCAGTTCGCAACAATGAACCCTATGCCAATCATTTGCTGAGCCAGACCCACAATGAAGCCGCGGATCCTTGGCGGTGCGATCTCCGTCTATAGACAGTAGATATCAGAGTATGCTCCCGTGAAATGGTAGTCCTCTGACGTTGTACAATGGCACAGACATGGACAAAATTCTGCATGGTGAGTGGTCAGTATGAACGTAATGCATTGGAAATACAATGCGACACGCGCCCTATGGCAAAGCCCGCAACGATGCGACCTATGAGCATGCAAGCGAAATTATTCGCACCGGCTTGCATGGCACATCCCCATAGGTCTATGAGAGCACCTAGCTGATAAAGCAATCCCTTGTCACAGCTGATACAGTTCTGCAGTCGAGCAACAGACCTGTATGCTCCGCTTTCTCCCTATTTTGTCACTCGTCCTGAGACCCACTTAGACATATGAGACCGTGACGGGCGATAGATTAACATACCATCCTGCCAACATGCACCCGAAGAAGCATCCGCCTACGGGGAGCACATTAGCTAGTTCAATAGTACGTCGGCAGAATAAGCCGCACCCGTGAACGTAGAGACTACAGCTCCAGAAAGGCTACTGTACTTTGCAGGGTCGTCGACAAAGTCCTCAAACTGGCCAAATGTAATGACGGAGGCGATCACTCCACTACAATGTCATGTAAGTCAGCCATTGCTGCGATGTCCCAGCTGCAGTTCTTCACCTGTCATAACTAAACATTTGCAGTGTTGATAAAGATGTTGAGCTAGGCCTCAGACGACAGAGAGTTGAGCATACCCGAAGAGAAATGACCCTGATGAGTATTGCGTTGAACTGGGCTACGTGCTTGAGAGTCATTGTGGCAGCGACGTACCGATAGAGCAAAATATGGCAATGAAGATGTTATACACCCGACCCATGGTTCAGTAAAACGGCGTTCAGTTGCGACCCGCAGGCTGTTTGTGCGATTGTGCGCGAAGACGCCGCAGTAAAAGAATCACACGAGAAGTTAGCCTCGACATTTATATTGGCGGATTCGTGAGTGCAGTTCCAAGTGCAGTTCCAGGCACAACATTGCACAGAAGCATCGTGCACCATAAGTTAGGTTACTCTGGATCACAGGATCCAGGTCTGCTGCACGACACCGAGAAACGAGTAGTCCGACTGGTTGCTCCGTAGGTCATGCGGGGTAGAATAGAGCAGACACGGCGGTCCGGGCCATCCGCCATGATCCGGATCGAGGTAAATAGGCTTTACACACAGCAGCAGAACCAATCGGGGAAACGAGGGCCATCTGCTTCCGGAGAGTACGGGATAGTCTGATGCCACAAGTTCAAGGCCAGCCACGCAAGGACGCCGGCACGATTGAACTTTTGAAATAGAGCCTTCATACAAGGCAGACAACTTGCAAAACATTTGTGGGAAATTTGGCCCATAGACGACATCAAAGGGCATGTTTCCTAGGCAGTCATTCCTGCTCCGATTCAGGGAAGTACTGTGGGATGAGGTCCCTAAATGTCGGTTCAGTATTTAGAGATGCTCTTCCCTAATATGTCGATGCAACTCACTCGTAGACACCCTTGTCCTTGTCGCTCCAAACAACGAAGATGACACGATGCAACTACCAGGTCATGTCAGACAGCTAAGAACGATTTGTTACTCAGTCGACGTACGGATTCTCCCTCGTCCGAGTCTAGAAATTGTCGTACGGTATCGAGTGCGATGTGGGTAGCGTCTTCTATCGGATAGCCATAAATTCCGGTGGAGATCGAAGGAAATGCCTATGAACACAGATCGGCGAGTTAGATAGGCTAACTCATGTTGTTGAAAAACCAGAACGCCTGCTCACGACGTGCTTGAGGGAACTCTTCACTGCTATCTGCAGGCTTGTCTGGTAGCACGATTTCAGCTGTTCCGCCTTCCCTTCAACATCATGGTCCGAGTAGATGGGCCCCACGGTATGTATAATATGCTGGCTGAATGTTTCTGTGTGACGATGCCACTCATTCTCGCGGAAAGGCGCACTCACGCAGGTAGGTCGTATCCTTTCGTAATCTTCGAGTTTCCTGTGTCGCAACCATTCAGAGTGCGGCCTGTCGAATTATAGTTTATATGGAGAAAAGTGACATTCGGGATTATAATTCAATACTCACATTCGTCCAGAAGGCGAGGTCCTGCGGCGGCATGGATGGCACCATCGACTGCAACATGCTGGCATCGGTGGGATACAAACGAGGATTTAAGTACTTACCGCCTCCTCCGCCTCGATTGCTGTCAGGTCTGCATAGTAGACCAAGAAAATATGGTGGTTGTACTTACCTAGTAAGCTTCTGTTTGCTGCATTCACGATAGCATCTACCTCAAGTTTGGTGATATCCCCCTGGCTACCAATATTTGTCGTACAAGAGAATGCATAGAGATCGAACGCGAGATTACCCACTACAAAGATACTCTGTCCAGGTACTGATCTTTCGGCTGGTATCGAAGCGCGCTGGCCCGAAGAGCTGCCGCCTTGTACAGCTCACGCAAGGTAGGGATCTTCGACAGGCCCACTGCAGCCATTCCGTCGATATGTGGATGATAGGCACTTGTGCACAATGGTAATCCTCCCAGGCAGAGATGAGGGTCGGTCTGAAGCGCGAAGTCAGAGCCACTTGCCTTGTGGCACCCGATCCCTTTTTGGCAATCTGCATCTAGGAACCGTCACGTGTTCTGACGCACTGGAAAGCACCGCGCGTTGTGGACACCGACGTCCGACGAGCACCGCGCCGCTCTGCGGGTTATCAAATGGCCCGCCCTCGAGACACGCGCAAGCCGTGAAGCAACCCAGCTGTTCTTCTGCTCCTGCTTTGATAGACCGAATTCGCACTAGGCAGCATACCTAGCCAACTTCCGACTCGGGAGGAACGAATCGGACATGGACGAAGAGCAAACGAGTTCGCTGCTTGGACCAACCCCGGAAATGCTTGCGTCTGTCAAGGTCTTTCCGCTCATCCCAGCCATCAAGCGAGATGCTGAAGTGAGTACACTCCAGAGACATGTTATTGAGGCTAACGGGTGCTTCAGAAAGACATCGGTGCGTGCCAATGCATTCATGCATGCACATATGAATGACACCACTGCCACGTAGACACGGCACTAAGCTGGGAGTACGCATTTCCTCGTTTCTGAGTACTGTAATCATGCCTGACACGCATATAGCCAACTTACTGCGTCGGATATTAACTTTGCCGTTGTTCGCCCATTGGTCTTCAAGTATGCCAAACTGGACAATTTGGCGGTGGTGTACGCGTGTTTCGTGGTCCGCTCGCACTTCCTTTCGGAAGCCCAAGAGAACCTTGCATACTCGGGCGTCATGTATTCCAGAGCAAGCCTCTGTGAGATCCTCGCCATGAAGCTTCTTGGGACGTTCGCTTCCACCAAGATCCGATTAGTGGCTGTCTTGACTGCTACTTGGAGTCCGCTTGCAGGTGCACCTCTAGACGTGATACAGGAAGTGAAGTCCATCATGGGGACTGAGGAGCAGGATGATCCGCAGTGTGCTTTGGAGGTCAGTCTTTCGTCCTTGTGAGAGGACATCTCGGTGTCTCATCTTCAATGTCAGCTCGCGATCTCCACGGAAGCCAAGGCCTTCTTATCCGCACCTGTGGTCCAAACTGTGGTTAACGATATATACTCAGGGAGGGTCATCTTCTCCATGGCGTCGACCCATTCTGTTCTCGCTGACAACTACAAGCCACGTGCAATTGAGATGTACGACTATCGGAAAGCACCCTTCCTTGACCACTACCGGCTGCGCGTGCCTAGATATGGCGCAATTTTGGAATTCTTAAATTTTGCTCTTTTGCTGACCACATTTCTTCTGTGTCTGTCCAGTGAGTGACAACAGTATGTTGGACGGACGCGTGCGCGTATAATGACCTCCTGGCACAGATCGAGAAGTCGGCACAGTGAATGGATTCGAGATTGTGTTCATACTATTCGCTACTGCGTTCACGCTCGAAGAGTACACAGCCTCAAAGGAGTATGGATGGGGCAGTGAGTACTTGAACTGTCTGTAACACGTACTTCGAGCTCACCGTGTTCTTGTCAGTGTACATGGCCAGTGTAAGTCCCACGAGTTTGTTTATATGGCTGTCCGCGCTTGAGCTCTGTGCTAGATGTGGAACGTATTCGACACATCGTTCGTCGTGGTGTTCTTCGTGTACCTCGGCTTCCGCATCAAAGGTCTCGCGCATCATGACGGTAAGTCGCACAGTATGCCTGTCGCGTGCATTCTTTTTTATATGCTATGTTTGCGTTCGCGCAGTCGGTGCATCTGAGATGGGATTCGACATACTGGCTTGCGGCGCATGCATCCTATTCCCTCGGTAAGCCAAGGTCTGACGAATTCCGGCTGTATCTCATCACTGATTTGCAATGCAGTCTGGCATTCTTCGCCATCTCGAACAACGTGGTAGTACTGTGAGGTGGCCTTCTTATCCGCATGTTCTTCTGCTAACTTCGCATCAGAGCTCTACGCGCGATGATTGTGGACTTCATATTCTTCATCGGCATCGCAGCTATATGCTTCTCCGGGCTGCTCTTCACGCTACACAGCTTAGGTATTTGTTCCCCGATGAGTTCATCTTAAGGCTATGGCTGATGTAGGTTTGGGCTTGTCCTGAAGCCGAGGACACGTGGAGTGTGAAGGCTATCACCTGGCTAATGGTCCAGATCTGGTTCGGAAACACATATCTCAGCTTTGCGCAGGCTTCGAGTTTTCATCCCGTTTTCGGGCCAATTCTCATGACCATGTTTGCTGCGCTCTCAAACACGCTACTGCTCACCAGTGAGTCCATTCTCTGTAGGTTCAGCCCGTCTGATCAAGGCTGATACCAAACTCAGTTCTGATTTCCATCCTTACCAACACCTTCGCGCAAATCGACGCTGTAAGGCCTAGCACTCATGATAAATTGAGAACATGCACTGACCTGCTTTGTCTTTCATAGAACGCCAAACAGGAGGTGAGAAGACTTATTTGTGGATTATAGGCTAGTGCTGACTGGGGACCATCAGTACCTCTTCCAATATGCGATATCAACTATCGAGGGGTAACGTCCACTGAAAATTTCCTACCACGAGGCCCATCATGACCATTGCATTCGTCAGGGTCAAGTCCGATGCCCTCTTCAGCTATCAGCCACCTTTCAATCTACTCGCCTTTGTCATCCTTTGGCCAATAAGCTTCGTCGTATCCCCTCGGACGCTGCACTCCGCTAATGTATTGCTGATCAAACTGACGGTGCGACTGATTCTCTTCTTGGTCAACGTTTATCTCACCCAAAGCAGTCCTTCCCTTTCTTGATCATTATCAACCTTTACGAAAGGTACCTTGCCCAGCGCCAGACATGGAGGGAGGGTGACGCCGACCAGAGTTTCTACTCACGCCTAACGCGCAACGTGAAGAGGATACCCTTATTCGATTTGCTTGGGTCCGGCTCTGCGGATGTCTACGACGCTATCTTCGACGTCGAAGTCTCACACGAGACCGACCTCTTCGATTCTGATGACGAGCATGAAGACGAACGCACCGCGATTCCCGGCGGGACGCTGCTCTCGTTCCCCTCGCGCGACAACCTACAGCCTCTCCCAAGATCTCCCACGCGCCCATCTCGTCCGCCCTCAGCCCAGCCAGGGCCAGAAACACCTCGACACAGACGACGCGTGAGTCTGCCACGCTCGCCCCCCTTGGCGAGGAGCCGTACACGCCCATTTCGCTGTGGCATCCGAAAGCGCTGAGACCCTCGGGCGTCACGGAGGTAACCCACGATGTACGGCTCATGGTGGTGAGACCCTGCACTAGGGTCACCGGCTTCACCTGACCATGACCTGGCTCGTAAGGTCCGCAGCGGGTGGGAGGTAAGATGATCAGGCTCTCCACACAAACATTGCTCAGCCATCTCCGTGACCGCCGAGTAATCTTGTGATCATACTGTTTCAACCCGATGCTGCAAGAGCCCCACAACATGACTCTAACCGTCGCGGGTGTGACTCCGAGAATGGAGTACATAAGAAAAGCGGCATGTATATGTTAGGACAGGTCTTCCATCTCCACATCGTCGTCCGCCCCAGTACCGACGTCTTCGTTGGCCATTCCTGGCTCTACGATTTGATCAGGTCGTTCGAACATGTACATATGAAACTTGGATAGCGAACCTGCATTAGGCGGGTCATTGCCGCTGTTTTCGTCCCGCAGTTGAGCATTGCGACTCGGGGCAGTCGTTGCGCGAGCCTCTTTGTTACGAGCGCGAGTCTCGGCGGCTTTAGCTGCTATTTGTTTCCTTCGGACACTACCAGTGACGCGGAGAGCGGTGGCAATACGGCAGTGCTGCACCTGGCGGTCGGCGAGATAATACTGAGGCTCTGTAAGATTTCGCGGTAAGGTCTCGCGAATCAGGTCCGCGTTGTGGAGAGCATGCATGTTAAGCAGGTAACGCGGTGTTTCTGCGTGCGTGACATGGAGTCGGGTCCGGGCAGTGACTACTCGCTCTTGAATGACATGCTCCAGCCCGGCCGTAGTGCAATGGCAAGCATAGCAATCATGCTGCGCATTGAAGATGAAGAGGACATCCTTTAAGAATAGGTTGTGAGAACACGGAGCCTACAAGTGCACCCTCGGACTGCAAATTTGAGCGTACCTTTGGTGCAACGAGTTGATGGGGTCTGTTACTGGGAGTAAGGATTGGCATATTCAGATAGCCATCCCGTTTGCCCATGATATCGAAATGCTGGATAACAGCAACCGCTTCTCCGCCGCCAACAGGGGAGAGTATCTTGAAGACACGCCCTGCTCCCACATCCGGAATCTGCGGAAAGGGAGATGCAAGATTTACTTGAGATTGTAAGTAGAGTTGATGGATCATTGCGCTCACCATTTCGCTGGGAACGACAGGCGTCACGTCTCGCGAAGTCTTAAAAAATACCCACGAACCCGGCTTACAGATGTCTTTTGATTGCGAGACCAAAGACTTGCACTCTTGGAAGATAGTAGCTGTGTGTAAAGAGTCGGAGTTTGATGCTACATTGTCCGTTGGTGGCGGAAGTGATAACGGTGCGATAGATTGAGCCCAACTAGCCGGATGTCGCTTCAACTGTGCCTCTAGCTTCACTGAGCCTGGTAACCGGCACATGAATAGGTAAATCAGTCGAACTCGTGAGTCATTGTCATGACAACTTTATTGTACTCACCAACTACGAGCATGGCCGATAGATTCTCTACCCAGCCGAGACGACGCTGTAGACTGGGATTCTCCTGCAGGAATGTGCAAACTCTTTCCCCCGCCTGAACGTACTCACCCGCAGAGTTGCGCCACCAACCGCCGCTCACCTGATGCTTGAAACGTTCCATATCGGCCAACACCACAGCAATGTCACGGCTTGGTGCCCTATGATTTGAGAGGATACTGCAGAACCGGAAAATAGCGTTCCAGCACTCGAAGACTTCAGTGGAATACAAGATCGCTGGACCAAACCGGGGGATATTCGCTATCAGATGGGCAAGAACGTGAAGCTTATTTTTGGTGAGGATTCTATTCGGGTCGATGAGCACCCAAATGTCGAGGACATTCGCGATGAGGATCTCTAAATCTGCCTGTCAATGCATATGAAGCCCGGGGTCAATTCCAATGAGTTGCGCATGACAGTGCGCGAACAGCCGCATGAGACGTACCAAATATTCGTCCATTTTGCGGATCTTATTGTACCACAGCATCGCACCGAGTTCACCGGTGGCCTTCCACAGTTCCCGAATGATATCGGAGCATAGGTCATCATGTAAATGAAAGACCCCGACCTGTTGCAACGCCTTGAAGTGCTTCCCGACGAGAGAGTTCTTATATTGAAGCAAATATTCTGCTCGCAGAGGTGGCAAGGTCAAACCATCGACCGAGGAACCCCGAAGCCGTGCCGCAAAGAGTTCGTCCTTCTTCTTGTCCCAGGGTGAGGTCGTCTTGTGCCACACGTACTTCTCCTGTCCGAGTAAGTAAGTGTGCAAAATCTCACCGGGTGTATCGAAATGAATCTCAACGCCCGGGAGCCCAAGCAGGACATTATAGTGATCTCCTGGTCGCAGCCTATCACGAAGTGCTGCGATCACAGGACTTGAGGTGAGCGCCAGGTGGCTCTGTGGTGCATTGAAAGAGACGTACGGGAATCGGCTGGGAGCGTGTCGTAGCTGTGTGAAGGCTGTTGGACAAGCCAATCGTGCAACTCCTGTTGTATTTCACGGTTGATTGTCGTTTTTACAGCCTGTTTGGCCTCGGCGTCACGGCTGTAGGTACGATCGTTCAAGCGTGGGTCCCTTGTCGCCGCTGCTGTTATCCGCTCGTGCTGCAGTGCACGCGCCTTCTTAATCAGGATGTTGATCCAGTATTGGGCGGTCTTATCTTTCACCCCCGTGTTCGTCTGCATGAGATCGACCGTATTCTGCACGCCAAGACCTGCAATCCATAGCTGTGACTCGATTTGACTGATTGTCCATTCCGTGGTGCGATGAGGTCCTGACTTAGGGCCATAGGTGAGAATCATATCTATGATCTTCGGAATCACGACTACTCACTGAGAAAAATGACTCATAGATCTCGTCTGTTTCCCGCTCCTCTGCGGTACCACCAATCTTGCAAGATCGACAGGGCTTGTTGCCGTTCCCACCAATGTGCGAACAGTGCTCAGATTGCTGTGGATTATCTGCGGGGAAGACATGTGGGATGATCCGGAACAAGACTTCCTGTTGAAGCTTGCAATCGTACGCTGCATGCCATTTGTCAGGGCCCCTGTGTATTTTCAGTATGCACGTATTGTTGCCTTTCAAGCTGTGGAGAATGATAGAATACTCACGTATCTTTAGCGAGCCCTTCTAGTTGTTCTGCGGACGATGCATGCTGTGAGGTCGAACAAAAGCGAACGAAGTACTCTTGTTTCAGTTTTTCATGCGGGAGATTGATGTTCGCAACATAGACGTTCGTGTGGGCATTGTACTGCTTCGTTTTATTTCCAGATACATCATCGCACCATGCCATCAATCGCACTGTGAACGTTGGCCGGTTGGCAGCTTTCGCGCGAACTGGATGTCGTACATCCCGGACCCACAGTGGCGCTAGAGCTAGAAAGCTTGTCAGCGCCGCCGCCGCCATGCGGTGAATGATCTATGGTGTGTGCGAGCAAGACTCACCGTCAAATTGTATATTCAGTTGGTTTTGCAGTTCAACCACATTGTCTTGCAGCTCCTCCGCCGCCACACGGATCAACTCTTCACTACGGACGACGAATATCCCGGTCTATTCAATATTTGGTGAATTCGTGCTTTCAAGTACTATCCACGGACCACTTGACATACCGCAGGATAATGGACAACGAGGAAGCCATCAAGACAATCCACTTCGTTATCTTCCACAAATCGGAGCGGCATCACGTAGCGTCCGTCACGCAGCCGCGCGAGTTCCTTGATATAGAAATGTCGGTGCGGTTTCTTCTCGTCCATCCACATGAGCTGGCCTCTTTCAAGTGCATCCTCATTCATATTGAGCCATTTCTCCCCATCTCTGAACTCTGAGACTGACGTGCCCACGCGGGGCAGGAACTTCATATGCGGCCGCACAAGAGGGTTGGCAAAGTCCTACAGAAGATCAAGAACATGATCAGTTGCGTCGTGCGTTGACTTGGGACTCGGAAGCACCCCAAGTCCTCGCTGTACTTACAAGACGGCTTGTCTCGGATGGACAAGTGGCGTAGAAATGGTTCTCCTGGGCTGATGTATGGTGCGTGGTCTTGATGTTCACTTCTTTGGTGAGCTGTGCTTGCTTCGTTCGTAGTGAATGGAATGATGGAACATCCGTGGCTCCGCACTCCTTCAATGCCCAGATGACGACTTTGAGATGATCATCGGAGAGCCGTAATCGTGGTAAGTTGTCCAGAAGGTCGAGAATGAACATCTGACTACGTGTGAGCCAGTGATTATCTCCAATGTTCTGTCCATAGCAACATACTGTTTTCGAACCATATGGCTGCCATTGTGGATCATTTGCCACGTACTCTTGCCCTAGACTCGCGTCAAAGTCTTCCCCGTGCCAGCCACTGTCATCATCAAAATCGTCAGAGAGGCCTATGCATCAGCAGGTTAGTTACATGTTGTTGACTCTGTGAGAAGCGGTATCTACCTGCACGGTACAATTCAGCCACTGCATCTGCGACTGTAGGGTCCTCGTCATTTGCCTCAGCTTCATCGGCAAGGTCCGTGTCATTCATCCCTGCTGCCCTTGCGCCCCAGTGTCCATGCTCAATGTACGGGTTATCCAACAGATTCTCTAGTGCGGCTCGAATCCGCATAGGCTCCGTCTCCCATGGAGCTGAGCCTGCTGAGAAGGTGACCTCGTTACCCGCATGGTCCATGATCTGATCACCATCGACATAGATGTCATCGAGAGGATTGTGCCGAGGTATGTTCTCGTCGCTCTGTTCATTCTGCTGAGCCTCGGGACCCATAAACACGTCTGATAGGAACATCTTGGCTGGTGGCTGGCAGGCCGCCAGGTCATCGCGGCGATTCGGATGGGCTTCAGTATGTTCTTTCTCGAGTAATGCTGCAACAGACTCATGGTGTTTCTTGGATTCGATATGTCGCTTTGCTCCGTTCTTCTTTACTGACGTGAACTGACCTGTGTGTGCGGTGCAGGGCTTACATTCCCATGAACTCGGATCATCCTGGACAGGAAGAAAATATCCTGGCACCGTTGGTAAGCACCTCGCACATCTGTGATGCAACAACATTCACCATCTGCATGCAGATCTGTCCTTTGGGCTGGCATATGTTCAGCGGGATGCAATTGCTACGTTTTCTGCAGCTCAATGGCCCAAATTCGGGGGTCTTGGTTCTGCACGTGATTGTCGCTCATCCAGTTAAAAGTCTTCTCTGTGTTGACTCGGACGACAGTCGCCTTTCCTCCATCCCTCTATATTCTCTCCTTTTTCTCTCTTTTTCTTTCCTCATGTCGCAGCTTGTGGACCTGATGCTTGCTGTCGGAAGCTCTCCACCGGTCAGTCCATCATCCAACACGGTGGACCTTCCTCCTATCACTGGCCCTGCAGCGATTTCAGCAGGCAATGCTACAGCGAGCAACAATGATGATACCAGTGTCGCATCCGAGTCTCCGTTGACCACTGTCAGCAACCCATCCCTCGGCGACAAGCGACGGGCAGAGGAGGACCTTGTGGAATTTGCTAAGCAGGTCGGTCGCCGAGTTCGCCTCAGGCCAGCGGCGCAGAAGGAACTTGATGCTAATGCAGTGGTACGTGCTCACGTAAGCTTGACGGCGGGCCCATATATCTGATTGACACTGGTAACAGCTCTCTCTGTCTGAGCGGACTTTATGGATTTCGGCACGCTTGCTCAAGCACGAAGAACAACTGGAGACTATACAGCCTGCAGAGGTTCAGTGGACTCTGCCGAGGGGGGTGAAGGCATGTCCGAATCGTTATCTTCAATCTCAAGGCAGCTGATCGTTGACATTGAACAGGACAAGATTGAGGTGTACAGCTATTTAGTGATCGTCTCACCGCTGTTACCGGCGTATGTCAGGCACTCAACACCGAACAAGTGCATCAAGGTATGTGTGATATAATACATCCTGCGTATATCATGCTGGTGACGAACGCAAATACAGACGTTATTCGACCGTCATACACATTGGGGCTATACGACTGAAATTCGCAACAACACACACAAGAATCTGATCGTACTGAAGCGTATAACAGACCGCTTGACCGACCGGCGTGCAGAGTTGAAGAGTATGGTGAGTGCCGAGCCAGCCACTTACTGTATCATTCGACTCCGAAGGCTATCATTGCGCCAACTATCCACATACTGAACTAGTTGAATACAGGTGTGGCTCAGCCTCGGACCGGAGATGCTATCTGCTAGTGCGACTGCCAAGAGCCGGGCCGCTGCTGCGCGCGTTGACATCATGACGTTGTGCGAGAGCATCGCTGCGCATCTTGCAGGTACTCGAGTTCAAGTGACTTTAGAGCTGTGTGCTCGTGTAGCTCTGTTGGTGCGACTTACACTCTCATCTTTGTTCGCCGCGCGTCAGGTACTGACAGTTTCGACAGCGGCAGGTGCTGATCGAGGTTCTGTCCATACCTACATTCAACATCAATCAATACTGGGATCGTGTGGATACACATCTTGAGACCATCCGCACCAAATATCCTCAGGCTACTGACGCCCGCATGATAACAAAGTACATTCAGCGAATTGTCTCCCATTCTACGTGTCTGACTGTTAATCTCAGAGTCTTCATGGCTATACTGAATGCGGACATGAAAGAGTTTGGTTCGCCATCCTTGCCGGATGCCCGTGGACAGGATGCAACGTCTGCGCCGTCTCAGCTTCAAGCCTTGGCGGACGACGCAGCCGACAACTTTGCTCATGATCTTCGTGAGGAATAGGCTGCTCATTCATTGTCCATTGCAAGTCCGTGCTATCGCTTTCGTAATGCTGCTCTCAATTGCTATGGCTCCGCTATCTCTTTCATAATCCGTCATACTCTCTACACTCGTTTAATCACCTGTTCATAGTACATCGCTCGAGTTTGTAATTTGCTTACACCATTGTCGTGGTACCGACAATAATAGTTGATTATACGTGATTTATTGCGCGCAACAATGTGCGATCAATAGCCCGAGCTACCAAAGCATCGTATTACAGGATGCTCTACACCGATGACCCCAAGCCGGTGTAGGGCCTTCACTCACCCATTCACCATGTTCTGTTCAGCTCGGACTAGGCTATCCGCAGATATCATCTGGGTGTCGAGATGTTAGGCAGATCACCTGGAGCGGTAGTGTCATGTTGCCCCGATGGACAGGTGGCTAGGGTACTCGGTCTCACCCCTACATGATCTGAGACGGCCATGTCCGCCTCAGAGGTGACTGAGGAGCCTCTCCCGGGATAGGCGTATTCTGCGCCTCCTCAGGTCTCACGGGCGCCACGCCGGTGTCCGAACGCTGACCCCGCAGCATCCCCGGTCTCGGGTGACCGAGGCCTCTCCCACAA
>NW_025955211.1:0-57158 GCF_022376445.1 Fomitopsis serialis | reverse complement strand
GCCAGCGTGAACGAGTATACCCCTCTCATCCTATGTGAACAGGTGATATTGTCAGTCAGGGCGAGGGTGGCAGGCAGCACATCTCCCTGCACATCCGGCGTCGCTTCCAGTTCTCGTCCGCGTTGAAGCGCATGTCTACCGTCTCGACGATGTCGAACAACAGGACTCTCATAGCCGTCAAGGGTGCGCCCGAGACTATCAAAACAATGCTTGCGAGCGTGCCCGGATTCTACGATGACACGTACAAGTGGTACACTCGCCGGGGCAGCCGAGTGCTCGCCATCGCGTTCAAGGAGCTGGACAGCATGTCGCAGGACAAGGTACGCTCTCCCTTGTTTTCCTCGATGGAAACGGTCCGTAATGCTTTTCCATCCCAGATCAACAAGTTGACCCGCGATCAAGTGGAAAGCGGACTCACCTTTGCAGGCTTCCTCGTATTTCACTGTCCCTTGAAGCCAGACGCCGTGGTCACGCTGAAGATGCTGGTAGATTCATCACATAGGGTACGTGAAATTTACATTGACCCACGCAAACCCGCGTTCAAATGGCTTCCTAGTGTATCATGATCACTGGGGACAACCCTCTGACGGCAGTTCACGTTGCCCGCGACGTCGAGATTGTAGATCGCGATGTTTTGATCTTGGATCTGAAAGAAGATGCGACACATCCTGGCGGTAAGACTTTCTGACTTGCATGCGGTGCACCGTCTGACAAGCGTGATCAGACCTCGCATGGCGCACAGTTGACGAACACAAATTCATCCCTGTCGATCCCTCCGAGCCGCTAGACCGGTCTCTGTTCCAGGAGTACGACATCTGCGTCACCGGCGCGGCGTTGAGGCAGTTCGAGGGCCGCTCGGCATGGAACGACATCGTGCAGAACACCTGGGTGTACGCGCGCGTGTCGCCCGCGCAGAAGGAGGCGATCCTCACGACGCTCAAGTCGCTCGGCTACGTCACGCTCATGGCGGGCGACGGCACGAACGACGTTGGTGCGCTGAAGCAGGCGCATATTGGCGTGGCGCTGCTGGACGGGACGCCTGAAGACCTGCAGAAGATTGCGGAGCACCAGAAGAACGAGCGGATCAAGAAGGTGTACGAGAGCCAGCTGAAGATTTCGGCGCGCTTTGGGCAGCCGCCGCCGCCTGTCCCTCCTGCTATCGCCCACCTGTACCCTAATGTCGTTGAGGCTCAGAAGAAGGTCAGCACCGAATTTCAAGATGCACGGAAGAAGAACCCTATGGAGAAGGTGAGCGTCCTCTGCTTTTGCAAATGCTGGCCTTTGTATTCACGTTCTGGTTAGTTCGACCTGGCGTCAATCACGGACAAACTGGCTTCAATGGAGGAAGAGGACGATGTGCCCAAGATTAAGCTCGGAGATGCCTCCTGCGCGGCGCCCTTCACCTCAAAGCTGTCCAACGTATCAGCCAGTGAGTGAAATGCAGCCTTGTTCTACGAGAACCTAGTATTGACGCAGTTCAGTCACGCACATCATTCGACAGGGTCGTTGTACTCTAGTCGCCACAATTCAGATGTACAAGATCCTGGCGCTCAACTGTCTCATCACGGCATACAGTCTGAGCGTTCAGTATCTGCAAGGCATCAAGTTCGGCGACTACCAAGTGACTATCACGGGAATGCTTATGTCTGTCTGCTTCCTGTGCATCTCGCGCGCGAAGGTCAGTAATCGTGCTCGGTCATGTGTGGGCAGAGGACTAATTATGAGCTTACAGCCGGTCGAGAAGCTGTCGCGCGAACGCCCGCTGGGGAACATCTTCAACCTCTACGTGCTGCTGTCAGTCCTGGTCCAGTTCGCGCTGCACATTGCGTCTTTGGTCTACATCACGCAGCTGTGCGGTTTCTACGAGGAGTGAGTTGCGCGTTGCGAGGACGCTATCGCCGTTGATGCTGATGGGGCGGCAGGCTGGGACCGATAGACCTTGAGGCGAAGTTCGAGCCCAACCTGCTGAACACGGCCATCTATCTCCTGAGCCTGTCTCAACAGGTGTCTACGTTTGCCATCAATTACCAGGTGAGTGCGGGCGCGGATGGCTGTGTGCGTGTGTTGACGCGGGGAACAGGGGCGTCCGTTCCGAGAAGGGATCCGGGAGAACCCTGCGTTGTACTATGGGCTGGTGGGTGCGAGCGCGGTGGCGTTTTCGGGTGCGACGGATTTCGTCCCGGAGCTGAACCGCTGGCTGCAAATCGTCGAGATGGATCAGACGGTGAGTCCTAGATTGATGATGCGTTGATGGCCGCGGATTGACGTCGGCCGGTACTGCTAGTTCATGTACAAGCTGACGACGACGATGATTGTCGACTTTGCGGGCTGCTGGGCGATTGAGATTGTGTGCAAGTGGCTGTTTGCCGACCTGGAGCCGAAGGCGATGATCACGCGTGGGAGGGAGCGGAGGGAGGCAAGACGGAAGCTGGAGGCTGCTGAGCAGAACGGGGCAGCGGTGGTCAAGAAGCAGCAGTGACTGTGAATGGGTTTGTACATAGAGTTACTGCATGTGACATATAATTTCATCCACGAGGTTGCGCATAAGGAAGGCGTTGTGGAAGGGAGAACAAGGGCTGGGCGGTGGCGTCGATGGCGACGGGCGCTTGCCGGGGTGGGGACGGCGAGACAATAGTCGGCGAGCGACATTGCTTCTTGTCCCAAACCCAATTGTCCGCGCCATGCCGGCAACGTTGACCGTGTCGCCTTTTGTCCGTCGTCTTTAATATCCTGCCTCCTTGTCTCTCTTTCTCCGAGCTGCCGCACTGTGTGCGCATTCTACGACTTGCACACCTGCTCACACACGACCCAGTCGCCGCGTACGCCATGTCTGCCAACACCTCCGCGCCGCCCCTCCCGCCCACGCACAACGCGCTCGAGGCCCACCACCGCATCCGCCTCGTCCGCTCCGCACGAAAACTCGGCGCCGTCCTCGGGTCCACGCCCCAGGTCGCCGACCACGAGCCGCCCACCCCCGGCCCCACCCCGCTCCTCCCCATCGGCTGCACGCCCAGCAGCAGGCCCAGCACGCCCTTCTCCCTCCGCGGCAGCCCGCCGTCCTCGCGGCCCAGCACGCCCGGGTCCATCTACTCCTCGTCCTCCACCAACTCCTCCATGGCGTCCCTCACCCTCTCCACCCCCCGCACGAGCGCCGAGTCCCTCAGGCTCGCGGAGCCCAAGGGCTTCTCCACCCCGCGCGGGCGCAGGTCGAAGGAGCTCCCCCGCCCGCTCGTCCTCCGCCTCAACGCCGTGCCCATGCCCCCGACCGACCGCCGCGCCGCAAACGCCGCGCCGACGCCGGCGCTGCCCCGCACGCCCTCCACGCCGCGCTCGTCCTCCGCGCCCCCCGCGACGCCCACGACGCCCATGCCGCCCAGCGCGGCGGAGCTGCGCAGGAAGCGCATGGCGAAGCTCGCGCGCACGCTCGGCGAGAACGTCCCCGTCGACCTCGTCTTCCCGCCCTCACCCGCACCCGCACCTGAGCCCGCCACCGCCGTCGCGCGCACGCCCCCGTCGCTGTTGTCGCCCGCCGCAGAGCGCACGCGGAGGCGGCGGAGCATGTCCGTGGAGGTGGCGCACGCGGCGGCCGCGGTGCTCGCGCCGTCGCGCGACTCGCGGATATGGGTCACGGGCGGGAACCTCTGGACGGGCGAGTGGAACCGGCGCGACATCCGCGAGGTGCAGCAGCAGCTCCGGAGGCTGCGGTGACCGGCGATGCCGCAGACGCGGCGCATTGTGATTGCTTCTACGGCGCCCGCGGGGTGCTGGCCATCTGCGGCGGGGCTGGCTGCTGTTGTGCGGTACGGTCTGGTCCTGGTTCGCAGCCCTGCTTGTGTATCACTACGTCTGGTCCGACTCGCTTGACGTTTGGAGACCCCTTCATACTTCACATACTATCTCTGCCCAGGCATGTACACTATGCGATGTTTTACTGTACATCTACGTCCTTAATCATATAGAATACATTGGCTAGCGACGTCTCCAGTGCCAGTGCAACAGTGAAACAGACCGTTGTGCGACCGGCTCCTCCTGTCTTTCTACCGCCACACTGCGCGCGGCTGGACGAAACGGCTCCTCCGACAGTCCCCTGCGAAACGGAGGCGACCGCCGTCTTGTAGCAGCCTGAGGGCCGTGTCGCGTGTCGAAACGTCGACTGTGCACCGGTAGTTCAGGACGGTCAGCTTGTCCTGCGTACCGCGCAGTGGAATGAATCCGAGATTGAGTCGTGCGGATCCCCGCGCGGGCCCGCGATGTGTGCACAGAAGCGTGGCGATCCTTGTTCTGATCGTGCTAGAGGGTAGTGCATGCGCCTCGAACGGGGATCCAGTGCCGATGCATGTCCGCGACGCACCGAGGAGCGGACGTATCCCATGGCCTGTCGGGAAATGAACGTCAGTCGTGTACACCGAGAACCAGTGCGGGGCTGCGTACTTGCTCGAGAGCACGCCACTACACCTCCTCGAGGAAGCCCTGCACGACGAGGTGCTCGACGTCCGCGCGCCGCACCAGGAAGCGGTGGCCCCGCCGGAAGTCGATCGCGCCCTGCTCGGTGTGGACGACGCCGCAGTCGCGGACGACGCGGACGAGGACGTGGAGGTCCCTGGGCGGCTTGGCGATGGGCGCCATGAGGTCGACGTCCTCCGTGAGCGCGCCCGCGTCGTCCTGGCTGACGGAGCCCGCCGCGGAGAACGCCTCGGTGCGGAGCGCGAGCACGGACGCGTTGTACGAGCGGAGGAAGTCGACCTCGTGCGGGGAGAGCTTCGAGCGGACGTCCGCGGGCGCGGCGGCGGCGGCGTGCGCCTGGCCGTCCGCGTGCGCGTGGGCAGGCCCGACGGAGGGCATGGAGAGCAGGAGGGGGAGGGCGCCGCCGACGGACCAGTAGAGGTCCTTGAGGCGGTCGATGCGGTGGGCGTGGTAGGCGAGGAGGCAGCGCTTGTTGCGGTTGATGGCGGTCTGGTAGAGGAGGATGGTGGGGAGGAGGGGGTTGGGGGCGCCGTCGGGGGGGTGGGGGGCGAGGACGGCCTGGAGGAGGGACTCGAGCTGGCGCTGCTCGCGGGCGACGGAGCGGACGAGGACGTCGTTGTACTTGAGGAGCGTGTCGGTGGCCGTCGAGCGGCGCGACTCGATGAGCAGCTGGGTGGCGAGGTCGCCGTACTGGCTTGTCGTCGCAGCCATCGCGCGTGGACGCAAGGCAGGAGGCGGGGAGGCGGGGGGACGCGTGCGTGACGAGCGTGACTGCCCGCAGGTGACCGCACGCGTGTGTGACGGGTGGGTGAGCGGGCGGGCGGCTGTGGCTGGGCAGACGCGTCGACGATGAGTGCGGTGAGTGAATCGCAGAACATCGAGCAGGCCACTGCTGCCATCCAGTGCGCCCCCTCCCCCTCTCACCGCCCCCTCTGCTGACCCCGTCTCAGACAGCCAGACAACAAGACCAGGCGCTACGATCGCCAGCTTCGGTGAGCTCCCTGTGCACTCCCGCTCCTGCCGAGGTGGCTCACCCGACCGCACACAGACTCTGGGCCGCATCCGGCCAGAATGCGCTCGAGGCGTCCCGCATCCTCATCCTCTCCTCCTCCGCAACCGCAACCGCCGTCCTCAAGAACCTCGTCCTCCCCGGCATCGGCCACTTCACCATCCTCGACAGCGCCCTCGCCTCCCCCGCCGATGCGGGCAACAACTTCTTCCTCGCGGGCCCCTCCAGCATAGGCAAGCCCCGCGCCCAGGAGGCCGTCCCGCTCCTGCGTGAACTCAACGACAGCGTCGAGGGCGAGGCCGTCGTCAAAGACGTCCACGACCTCCTCAAGACCGACGAGGGCAGGGCGTTTGTCAGCGGATTCTCGCTGGTCATCGCCCACAACCTGCGGAAGGACACCCTCGACGAGCTCGCCAAGCTCCTCTGGGCCGATCTCAGCAATCCGTCGTTGCTCGTCGTCCGCTCCGCCGGCTTCCTCGCCGAGTTCTTCATCCAGTACCACGAACAATGCGGTGAGCGTCTGCTTCGGTCCTCTCCGCCTCGTATTAGGGTTCTGCATAAGGTGGCCCACGAGGCGAGACGCATGTGGTATGCACACCGCCGCACATCACCAGTCCACTTGAGGATCTGCGGATAGTGCGACGCTGTGAGGACAGCGGCGGTGAACTGCAGCTGAGCAGTTCCGGCCGCCCAGCTTACAGGGTTCGTAAGCGGGAGGGCAAGCATTTGCCACGAGCGGATTTTCGCTCGCTCGCGCGGTCTGATAGATGGTCCTATGGTGGTCTGGTCCTCTTTACTCAGAAGGTCGCGGTCAAGCTCGTTTCCCCGGCTACCCACTAAGAACAACGTGGGCCTTGACCGATCGCCTGCTTCGCATTCCCCCGTAGCTACAAGCTGCATCACTTGAAGTCGTTATCAACGTCTTCCGTAGTCAATTCGTTGACAACATGTTCGTTCATGCGCTTCATTGTCGTGGATAACCTCGTTCTCCCCGCACCATCCTCTGACTATACATGTACATCCGCTCACACCGCCCGCCAGTCTCTCAACCCCACACCGACGAGAACGTACCCTCACTCCGAATCATCCGTCCCTTCCCCGCCATCGCAAAATGGGCCAGCGAGCTCGACTTTGACAAGCTCGACCCCACCGACCACGGGCACGTCCCCTTCGTCATCATCCTCCTGCGCGCCGTCGAGGACTGGAAGAAATCGGTGCGTCTCCCCACACACGCGGGTCCCGTCATCGCGATCCCGCGGGCGTACAGCTGACCCGCACGACAGCACGACGGCAAGCTGCCCGCGACGATGCCCGAGCGCAAGGCGTTCAAGGCGCAGATCGCCGCGATGCGCAAGAAGATCGACGAGGAGAACTTCGACGAGGCCGAGGCGCAGGCCTGGCGCGTCTGGTCCGACCCTCCAGTCAGTCCCCCCCCTCTCTCCCTCCGCCCGCTCACTCACGTAACATTTGCACCTCCAGGTCCCCGGCGCGGTCCAGACGCTCTTCGGCCTGACGCCGCTCACGCCCGCCACGCCCAACGCGGCCTTCCACGCGCTCCTGCAGACCCTCAACGCGTTCGTCGCCGCGCCCGACGGCCCGGGGTGCCTCCCCCTCAGCGGCGCGCTGCCCGACGTGCACACGGACACGGAGAGCTACGTCAGGCTGCAGACGGCGTACAAGGACTGGGCCGCCGTCGAGAAGGTGTGTGCTGCGTGGTGGCCCTCTCCTGTCCTGTCCCGAGCGAGTTCGCTGACGGCGGGCGCAGACGCGCTTCAAGGAGTTGCTGAAGGAGGGGTTCCCGGCGCTCGCGCCCGCGATCGACGACGAGGACGTCGACACGTTCGTCAAGAACGCGCACCATGTCCGCGTGCTGCGTGGGCGGCGCTGGGGCGAGTGGGACGCGGACAAGGAGGCACTCGGTGCGTTCTAATCGGGATGAGACGGTCGTAGCGGGCGCACGCTGATGTGCCTTTTTGCATGCCTCGATAGCCTCTTCGCTATCGATCTTCCCGCGCGAGACGGCGACGCACCTCGGTCTGTCGGCGTTGTCGACCCTTCTGAACAAGGCCCCGGGTGAGGACTATCAGACCGGCGTGTTCGAGCACGACTGATGGACCTGGTGCCGCAGATGGCTCGACCGTGACTGTGGACGGGCTGCGCGCTGAGGTCCAGCAGCTCGTCGGGCAGGGTGTCGCGCTCCCCAAGGAGGTGGACAATGCCATCGGAGAACTGTAAGTCCCCCCATGCGTTTCACCACGTCCTCTCCACACACGCTGACCCCGTTTCTTTGCCACCAGCGCCCGCGCGCCGACCGCGGACCTGCCCAACACCGCCGCCTTCCTCGGGGGCATGGTCGCGCAGGAGGCGATCAAGATGATCACGAAGCAGTACGTGCCCGTGAACGGGTTCTGCGTCATCGACATGGTCGACATGTGGACGGGGACGGTCGGCGGGCAGTGAGCCCGCGGCGGGGGGTGCGGACGAAGCTGAAGAAGCTCGGGGACGCTGCTTACGGATAGATCGTCGTGCTGTCGTTGCTGCTTGTACTAACATCTGTCGAACGTCAATGAACTGTGTGTGCTGCTGAGTTGCATCCAAGGTCTTGCTTACCGTAATGCTCGTGAACTACTCTGGTGTAGTTGGACGGTCGGGCAGACTCCTTGAAGGACGCGTCAGATCGCGCGATGTGCTGTGAATGGTGATGCATTGCATAGCGGATATTGCACCGCGAGTACTAAGTGGTGGGTGTGCGACATGCAGATGGAAATAGGGCATTAGCCGACGACTACTACGACCGCCCCCGCCCCCTCACAACCAACCCCTTCCACCGACTCCATACATCCACACACCGTCCCACCTCTCCCCCCAACACTCCGCATCCCCACTTCATGACGACGCCGCCCGGACAGACGCAGGGATAGGCTGCGCCCGTGCCGCACCCGGCGCCCCGGGGGCCTGCGCGCCGTCGTCCGCGCCCGCGAGCCCGAGCTTGGCGAGCGCGGCGCGGAGCGCGTCGAACACAGCCTGCGTCGGCGCGGGCTCGATGGAGTCGATCTGGTGCAGGTGGATGAGGCCCGTCTGCGGGGAGAACGTGTACGTCGAGTTCCTGGCGGCGCGCGCGCGCGTGAGCGTAGGAGGCTTGGGAGGGGTGTGGAGGGAAGGGGGGAAAGGCTGCTTACACGTCCCACCCGCCGCGCGCGCCGCTCACCCGCGCGACGCCCGACACGCTGAGCCCGAGGAAGAGGCTCTTCTCGCGCAGGGCGCGCTGCTTCTGCGGCGCGCGCGGGGCCCTGCCGTGCGGGTCCTGCTCCCCGCCTCCGCCGCGGCCTGCATGGCAACACAACGTCAGCGGCTCTCCCGGGGGCGGAAGGCGAGTGCGTACCGGACGAGGACCCGGGCCCGAGGACGCGCACGCGCGTGGTGCGCACGGTGAGGTCTGTGTAGAGCGCGTTCAGCGTGTGGCGCACGAACGCGGACGACGCGAGGTACAGCGCGGAGCCTGCGCGCACGCCGCGTCAGTTCCTCAGCGCCCAGCGACGGACGCGCGCCACGCACCTTCGAGCGTCAGCGTGCGCGGGAACGGCGGGGGCAGCGCGTGCGGCGGGGTGTACGCGAGGCGGACCGCGCGGCTGTATATGCTCTCCGAGTCGCCGTCCGGCCGCGCGGGGCGCCCCCCGCAGTGCGGATCCGCCGTCCCCCTCTCCGCGCCCTCGGGGGACTCGGACGCGGGCGGCCGCGCGACGAGGGGCGTCTCGAGCGAGGTGACGAGCCCGGTGTGGAAGAACGCGGGGAGCGTCTGCTGCAGTATCCAGATCGCGCGGCCTGGCGTGGTGCGCGGTCGTATGCGCGAGAGTCAGCGTGCCGCGGTCGGGGCGGGAGAGGGAGAGGGGGCGCTGGACGTAGCATCAGATCCTCTCGTGCTGGCGAGCCCGCACGCACGGGCCGTGCGGGGAGCGCGGGCTGGGGAGGAGGCGCACCTGTGCGGATCTCCCACTCCTGGTCGGAAATCTCGCCGTCGCCGTTGTTCTCTGGCTCTGGGTTTGGGGCTGGGTCCTGCCCGGACGACGACGGCGAGGGGCTGAACACGACGGGGCGGGCGGGCGCGTGTCGGCGCAGGGACTGCGCTATCTGTCGCGCGTGGCTGCCGTGCGAGCCCTCGCCACGCAACGGCACCGCGTGGGACGGCTTTTGTGCGCGCGCGGTCGTCTTGAGGGAAGAGTCGAGCAGCAGAGACGGGTCGGAGGCGTCGTGGTGTCCTTCGGGTGCGAGGGCGGACGCGGACAGCGCACGCGCGTGGCACGCGGTGCGCCGCCCGGCGACGCTGGCCCTGCGCTGGATGTGGGCGATGGTGCGGTGCATGAGGGTGGTGGTGGTGGCGGTGCAGAAGAGGCAGGAGACATGCGCGGTGCTCGTCGCTGAAGAAGAGCTGGACGCGCCTCGCCTCGGCAAGCTCGATCGTGCGTCACGCTTCATAGCGCTCGCTGAAGATCGCACACGCACAGGTAACATGGAACAAAGGTGATTATTGAATATTGAGTACGGAACCGGCGAGTTGAAATCAATTCAAGTCGATAGAACCCGGACGGCGCGCAGACTAGCATACGTATCGTGTCGGGTATACAGCAAGAGGGTAGTACGGGGTACGGGTCAGCGCGGTATCCTAGCGCTTGCGACAGGATGCGACAGACAGTATGCGGAACACGGTGTAGAAGGACAAGGGGGTCAGCTAAACGAGCGGTGTATGGTATGATGTGGGGGGCGGTGCAGTGCGAAACGCGACACGGGCCCAGCGACGAGCGACGAGACGAAACGCGGCCAGCAGGTTCCTCCGTGGTGTGGGCACCGTGCGGGGGATCCTGCTGCCGCCTAGAGCTCGTCGCAGAAGGGGATGTCGCCGTCGTCGTCGTCGCCGGTGTCGGTTGCGGAGGCGGCTGCGGAGGACGCGGCTGCGGTCGCGGAGGGGACGGTGAGGGCGCCCGTGGCGACACAGAGGACCTGGAGGGGCGGGCGTCAGCGATCCGATGCGGGGCGGGCGCGGGGGACACGTACCTCGCCGGTGTACATGTTGGCGCAGTCGGCGTCGATCTGGGGGTTGTTGTCCATGAGAACGGTGGTGTTCATGGTGTAGAGAGCGGCGAGGCCGTCGCAGGACTCGTCGGCGGTGACGACATGGGTGGTGGTGCAGTCGGAGCCGACGTAGCCGAGGCAGAGCTGCTCGCCGGGGGTGAGGTCGTCACAGCGAGTGTCGATATCGGGGTTGACGGTCGCCAGCTGGTAGCTGGAGAGAAAAAGGTGAGCGGGAGAGGACAGCGGGAAAGGCGGCGGAGAACGCACGTGGAGACGTTCTGGGCAGCGGAGATGCTGTCACAGATGTCGCCCGCCTTGACGGTGTAGGTGCGCGCGCACGACTGGGCGGAGGCGGCTGTTGAAAAAGAGGGGGTCAGCGGGGGAGGGGAGGAGGAGGCAGCGGGGTACCGTTTGCGAGGACGAGGGCTGCGAGGGACGCGACGAGGGAGCGCGAGAACATGGCTGCTGAAGGGAATGTGGGCGAAGGAGAGGCGTGCAGCTGGTCGCGCTGGTCGTGAACGGGGACGCAGAGACGAGAGATGAGAGAGACGCCCACGCTGCCTCCCGGCCTCGGTCGGCCGTTGCCGAGGCGAGGCACACGCAGCCACCGGCGCCCGTGCCGCCACACCGCCTCCCATGCGTCCCCGCTGTGTGCCCCGCCGCGCGCTGTCCGTGTCCGCCCCCGCCAGACACGACAACCCCCTCGTGAGTCCCCCGCCGCCCGCCCCGCCCCTGCTGACGCGCCCCAGGGCCTGCCCAGACGCGATGCCCCGCCGCAGATGCCCCGCAGAGGCGCCCCGCCCCCGCCGCGGCCCATCCCCCACGTCGCCCGCGTCCTCGCCGTCGCCAGCGGCAAGGGCGGCGTCGGCAAGAGCACCGTCGCAGGTCCGCCTGTCCATCCCCTGCCGCCGCGACCCCGCTGACACCCCCAGTGAACCTCGCCGTCGCGCTCGCCATGCGCCGCACGCCCTCGGGCGCCCGCCCGCGCGTCGGCATCCTCGACCTCGACATCTTCGGGCCCTCCGTCCCCATCCTCATGGGCCTCGCCCGCGCAGACGAGCCCCTCCTCACCCAGAGTGCGTTCCGTGTCATAGCATAACGACTTACCTTGATCACTCTATGCAGACGGCGCCCTCGTCCCCCTCACGAACCACGGCCTCCCGTGCATGTCCATGGGCTTCCTCCTCCCCCGTGCCCCCGACGCCGACTCCAGCGCGGACACCCCCGTCGTCTGGCGCGGCCTCATGGTCCAGAAGGCCGTCCAGCAGCTCCTCTTCGACGTCGACTGGCGCGCCGGCCCCGGCCCACCGCCCCCGGCCTCGACGTCCTCGTCGTCGACATGCCCCCCGGCACCGGCGACGTCCCCCTCACCCTCGGCCAGCTCGTCGCCGTCGACGGTGAGCACCCCCTCCCTCTCCGCGACTGACCGCCCACGCCCGCATCCCAGGCGCACTCATCGTGTCCACGCCGCAAGACGTCGCCCTCGCCGACGTCCGCAAGGGCGTCGCCATGTTCCGCAAGCTCTCCGTCCCCGTACGTCCCCCTGCTCCCGCCCCGCCCCGCCCCGCCCCGCTCACCGCCCCAGATCCTCGGCCTCCTCCTCAACCAAGCCTTCTACACCTGCCCCGCCTGCGCGGCGCCCCACCACCTCTACGGCCCGCCCGACGCCTTCCGCGCCGCCGCCGCCCGCCTCGGCGCCCCCGTCCTCGGCGAGCTCCCCGTCGCGCCCGCGGTCAGCGCCGGCGGCGACGCCGGCGTGCCGTACGTCCTCCTCGGCGAGCAGGACAGGGCGCGCGACGCCGCCGCGGGCGAGGGGTGGGACGCGATCATGGCGGGCGTCGCGGAGCGCGTGTGGGCGGCGCTCTCGACGAAAACAGACGGGAATGGAGGTGGGAGGTGAGGAGAGGCGAGGCGAGGCGAGGTCGCTGCGTGTCCTTAGCATGTTATAGGCCCCCCGCGGATGACGTCGTCGATACGTTACCGCGCACAGCAGGGCCCTGTCCTGTCCGCCGCAGCCGACAGCGCTACGCACGATGCGCCACAGCGCTCGTTCATTTCCCGACAAAAGGTCGCCTGGACCCGTAAATCTCTGGACCCCGAGTAGACGTACATAGCTACAACTGATATCGTATGGTACTTTTCAACAAAGGAGTACGCCTACACCTGCACGACGATCCGCCTGACCAGCCCCCGGCCCATCCGCTCGACCTCGCTCAGCACCGCGCGCTCGTTCAGGACCACGAGCGACCTCTCCTTCTCCTTCTCCCTCGGCTTCTCCGTGTCCTGGGAGACGGAGCCGCGCGTCAGCGAAGCGTGCAAGTGTGTGCGAGGGAGCTCGTACCTTCGTCGCGGGCACGCTCGAGAACCCGCCGAGGACGCGGAACGGCCGGGCTGCCCTCAGCGCCGGGTCCCACACGCCGCCGAACCGGTGCCCGCCCAGCGGGTCGTGGAACAGCACGAACGTGTCCTTGTACACCCGCTGCGAACGCGCGTCAGCTAACGGGCAGCGAGCGCAGAGAGCGCCGACCTACCTTGAGGTCCTCGTAGAACATCCGCGCGGGGTCGAACCCGACGAGGAGCTGCGCCCCGCCGCCGTCCTCCGCGCGCGCGTTCGCGTACTTGCGGTTCCTCGCCCAGACGGCCGGGTCCGCCTCCACGCTCTGCGCGTACCGCGGGAGCAACGCGGGCTCGAGCTCGACGACAAAGTCGTAATGCGCCGTCGGGTGCGCGAACAGCGTCTGCGGACCGTCAGTTCCGTTCCGCGAGCAAGGGCTGCGCAGCACGCACCTTCACCTCGAAGTCGCCCCCCTCCATCCCCCGCAGCGCCTCCCACGTCGCCTGCGCCAGCGCGCGCACCCGCCGCGCGACCACCGCGTCCGGGCCCTCCGCCGTCCACACCCGGCCCTCCGCGTCCCCCTCCGTCGCGAGCGCCCACACGCCCCGCCGCGCCCCCGCCTTCACGTCCACCCGCGCCTCCCCCTTCACGCCCGCCTCGTCCCCGTACAGCGGCACGAACATCCCCGCGCCCCACTCCCAGTCCTTCAGCAGCCCCATCACGCACGCGAACCCCCGCTCCTTCGTCCCCGGCACGCCCCCGCCCCCGCCGCGCACGAACACCCCCGCGCAGAGCAGCTCCGCCGCCTCCGCGCCGACGTGCGCCCCCAGCAGCCAGTGCGCCGCGAGCCACCGCTTCACGAGCCGCGCCGTCCCCGCGAACGCCGCGAACCGGTGGCCCAGCGCCGCCACCGCCCGGTGGTGCCGCGGCGCGTGCACGAACCGCCGCCGGTACGCCTCCAGCGCCGCCCCCGCGCGCGCCCCCTCCGCCGCCGCCGCCGCCTTCTTGACGTGCGCCGGGACGTGCGGCCGCCGGTCGTCGATGGCGCGCTCGAGCAGCGTCTGCTCGCGGTCGTGCCAGATCCGCGCGTGGAACGCCCACCCCGCCGCGGTCACGACCTCGAGGCACGCGTGGTCCGCGATGTCCGAGTCGCGCGCCGCGGGGACGACCACTCGCGCGGCGAGGCCCTTCTGCGCGTGCATGAGCGCGCGCGCGAGCGCCTCGAAGAACGCGAGCTTGATCTTCTGGACCGCGCGGAGGTCGTCCGGCCAGCGGCCCGACTTTTCGAACGCGACGACGATCTCCATCGGCGCGACGTATCGCGCGCAGGCGGGCAGCGCGGGCGCGACGGAGGGGGGCGTCGCGACGGGCGCGAGGGCGCTGGTGTACCGCAGCGCGTCTGAGACTGGGCTGACGGTGGTGATCGCGAGCGGGAGCTGCTCGTCGAGGGCCTTCATCGCCTTCACGAGGCCGTCGAACGCCGCCATCGCGGCCTTGAACCCCGTCTCCGTGCGCCCGTCCCTCAGCACGCTCCCGATGTCCTCCGGCAGCCGCACGATCGCGTCGAAGCCGCCCTGCCAGCCGCGGACGCTCTCCTCCGGGAGCCCCAGGTGGCGCGCGAGGATGTACTGCACGATCAGCGCCGGGATGTGCGCGCGCTCGTCCGAGCTGCCGACCGTCCAGACGACGCTCTCGACGATGCTCCCGTCCTTGAACCGCCGCAGCTCTGCCTTTTCGCCCCAAAACTCGCGGAACTGCTTCGACGCCTCCGTCTCCTGCTCCGCCGCGGGCGGCCCGTGGTCGACGAGCCGGAACGCGTGCTCCGTGTCGAGGATGAGGCCGAGGAAGACCGTCGAGGGGTTGGAGGGCTGGGCTTGAGAGAGGGGGCGCGGGGAGGACGTAGGGTGGAGGACGGCGATAGCTTTTGTGCGGTTCCCCAGCGCTCGCCGGGCGGTGGAGAGGAGGAGGGAGAGGAGTGCGTTGTACGCAGAGCCATGCTCGAGGATGGTGTGGGTGGAGAGGTTCCGAGGTTCCGTGGAGGAGAGGTCAACGCTGACGGATAATGATAAGTGCCGGGCCACGATAGTATGGTTCGGTAGGTACGTACCGTAGGACAACATCAAACCTATTCGCTACGTCCCTTTGCTCTTTCAGGAAAACGAGAGGGAACGGGTCTTCAGTTAGACCGGAGTTGTCTAGCACGTCCAAGGTTTGCTGAGCGTCGCGACGAAGCTATGTATCTTTCACGTCAGCGGCGCTGCGTGACGGGTCTTTCACGATGCTCACCATCTCTAGCAAGCTCAACGGCACACCAGCAAGCAAATTGAGCATGGACGACGAGTCCACCAGCACGGCTTCATGGGAAGCATACTCGTCTGGCGGGAACTACCTCCAAGTCAGTCAGTGATAGCAGAATATCAAGACGCAGGGGGCATACTCGATGGCCATCCTTAGCTTTGACAAACACGCGGTCCTTCGCAAAGTCGTGTCTCGCTGCAGGAGACGTGATTCAGTACCAGTTCTGCACCAGGTCAGAATCCGGCCTTACCAAGGAAGTCCAGCGCCGCCTTGAACAGCTGGTACGAACTGAGGCCTTTCCCGAGCGGCCGCCTCTTCTCCTTTTTAGCGAACCCAAACGGACGTCCGCCGTCCGCACCCTCCTCGCCCATGACAAGACACTCCAGCAGCCCTGCCCACCACGGCCCACGACCATCGAACCCTCTGACACACAGCCTATCGCCCACGCCGTACCCGCGCTGGTGCGCCCACACCCGCAGAAGCGCAAGCGCGTCACTGAAGGCGGGCACGCTCTCCTTGAGTGCGTGCGTTGAGACGAGATGGGGCTTAGGGGTGCAGTGCTGGATGATGCGGGAGTTGTAGATAGGGCTCGGAGTGTCGCTGGCGGCGTCACTCGAAGACGCGGACGTGCGGATGTTCGACCGCGAGGGGCCTAGCCGTTGCGGCGGGATGGGGGAGGGCGAGGGGAGGACGGGGAGGATGCGCACTTCGGCGCTGAGCGTGGAGAAGTCGGATGCGGAGCCATCCTGCTTGGGACGCAGCACGAGTGTCGTCAAACGGGGATCGCCGTTCGTCGAGTCGTAGAACACCTCCACGTTCAAGCCGCTCTTCTTGTCAGACACCGCTGCGGCGATGACGGCGAGGTAGTACGCGCGTTTTTGGAAGAACCGGCTGTGAAGATAGTCCTTCTCTTGGAAGAGCGACTGCAGTCGGCGGCAAATGTCAGTTGAACTGCTTAATCTCCTGAAACAGACGACGCACCTCCGGCATGGTGACAGCGACATCGACCCCATAGCGGTAACCGTCCTTCGCCTTCACGCTCGTCTTGAGCGCCCAGCTTCCGACGAGGAGGATCTCGGTCGGCTTCTCAAAGGCGACCTTCCAGTTCGTGTCTTCGGTCGGCTGGGGAAGTACGTACGGAACGGAGACCGCCTTCTTCTGCAGGTCGCGAGAGGCGGCTAGCGGGTGTTTTGGTGTGATGGACGGGAGACCGGTGAGATAGCTATGGAAGGAAAGAAGGAACTTGTCGAGCGGCGCAGATCGGTGATACTTTGCTCGGACATTCGGTAGTAGTGCATCAATCTGAAGAGGTTTTGCTTAGAATATGGCGAGAGAGAAAGGAGGTGTACTCACCTGTAACTTGAAGGACGTAGACCTGAAGAGGTCTGTAGCATCCTTGATATCTCTCAGCTCCTCGCCCTTCGGAGGTGCCTTCACATGTATGGTACCGTTCTCCTGCGCATCCTCCGTCGGTTCAACGAGTTCAACGTGGCCTTCACTGGAAGCGTCGCTTGCTGCGTCGTCGTCAGAGCCGTCTTGTTTCTCTTCGTGGTCCTCGAAGTGGGCCTGCGAGGAGACCTGACTTGGTCCGGACCCGTGCTCACTGTCTGGAGTGGTATGACGACGCTATACGCATGCAGGCTGAGTGCGGAGATGATGAGGGGAGTAGCAGTAGTGCGCACCTTTGCCTTTGAGAGAGAGATGTCCTGGACGCGCTTTCTCTTGAGGTGGGATGCCATCCCGAGCCAGAGCAGTCCTTCGCCCAGGCGCCCATGAGCAAATCGACAGCTCTTAGATCGCGTGCCCGATCGATCCTTCCACACGTGCACTCGATCAGCGTTGGTCCCGTTCCGACTCGGAGTTCGTGCTCCTCAGCTGCTCCTCAGTCTTCAACTGCTCCGAGTGCTCGAGAGAACTCACCTCGCTGCGAAAGTCGCGCTCGTCGTCAAGCTGGCCCACGCATGCTTTTTGTGCTGCGACAGGCGCATGCGTTCCCATCGCCCCGTGATCACGCGAATCCCGCTGTCGGACAAGTACATGGTACTCAACGTCATGTTTCTGCTTATGCCATCTTGGCGGGGAACCAACGACCTACTGAGCATGAACTCCTGCACCAGACAACACATGGAAGGCGCAGACTGAGGGTGCATGGCGCACTGTATGTGATTTCGAGCATGATTAGCCCGCGTAGTCGGACAAGTCTCCTGGAGGTGAGTCACATCCGATATCGTAGCCTCCCTTCTTACCGATGTAGCAATATTCTGCACGTCCCCGCGACAGACTTTTCGTCTTATGCATCAAGCAATACTGCGGGCCCGAAGGCTAGGACGCCGAGCTGCCGAAGGTGTAGGGCCGGTACAGGCGCCCGCTTGCCTGGGGCGCTTCACGGAATCCCAGCGGCACGGAGGCCTTCCCCCGAGGAAACGTCCAACTTACTTGCGTGGGCAACAACAGTCGATCTGCTCGTCCGCAGCGTCAACGACGCAAGATCAAAATGATGGTTGTGTCGGCTACTTAGCGGGTTCCGATGTCCGTTCATGATCGACCTCGCATCGCAACTCCTACTGAGGACCACTGGCAGACGAAGGTTTTAAACAACGCTCGCGTCGAGTTCATGCCAAATTACTTATTCATGTTCATGAATGATTGCTCTCAATGGCTCTTCGTCGGGCATCCCGGCTCACGCCAAGTTTCGAGCGGATCGACCGGTGACAGCTATAATGCTGATCGCCCGTCTATGGGCACATTGTCAAGCCAGCCCACGACCTCCGTGTACGTGTGCTTCAGCGGTGTCTGCCATGTGGATATATGCACAGCCCTGGTCTGCGTACACCGACATGTTGACTCATTGAACAGGCGGCATCCATAGGCACGCAGCCCTGGCTCCGAAGCCCGCCATATATATGGCTGTTTGTGCTTTCCTCAGGCCCGAATTGCACCTTCACTTCACTACGTTTCGTCGTCGGTTCTGCGCTTCTTCTATTTTCGATCCTCTATTTTTGATACCTGTTGGCCCCCTTAATATTGTTCGCTGTCTCCGATGACTTTGCAGGGTGTGTCGTTTTACCACAACATGTCTCATTGCGCTTCTAACAAAGCCCCCGCTCAATAGCTCGTAAGCTACTCAAACACAACCCTTACGGCTACGTTCCCACCGAGTGGATATGTATTCTCTTCTTGGTTCTCTTCGCAGTCACCACCGGTACGCCCGTAGCCTCCCTCCGTACCGCACCGGCACAATGACCCCGTTCGTCTTCAGTCCTGCACACTGTTCAAGCGGTCCGGTACCGTCTCTGGTTCCTGCTGTATACCGCCTGCCTCGCGGGGGTCCTCGAGCTCGTCGGATGGAGCGGGCGCGAGTGGTCCGCCCACGATATCCTGCAGATGACACCTTACCTCATGCAGTAAGCCTTCGTCGAATCCGCGTGCCTCGCCGCTGTCTCACAGTTTCCCTTCAGGATAGTATGCACGATCATCGCGCCGACGCCGTTCGTTGCGGCCATGTTCGTCGTGCTCGGCGAGATGATCCGGCGGTTGGGGTCGTGCTATAGCCGGTTGGGCACGAGGGCGTGTGCGTATCCGTGTCTCCATAGCGTACATGAGGGCTGACCACTTGCGCTGCACGCAGATACCATTGTATTCTGCAGCTGTGTACGTCGCGGCTTGGCATGCGGGGGTCTCTCATGCGCTTATTGTCGATGTAGGATGTTATTGCGTTGGTCATTCAAGCCGTCGGTGGTGTCTTCGCGTCGACTGCCGTCGCGAGAGGCGAGAGTGCCCAAAACGTGAGCAAATTTGTGTTCGTAGCGTAGACATGTCTTACCGCTGCGCGCAGGGCGGTCACATCATGCTTGCCGGCATCTGTTTCCAACTAGGTGCGTTCTCCAAAGTCGCTTCCGCATGCCGAAGCTGGATATATCCACCCGCAGTGGCCATCACGTTCTACATGATCCTCGCCTCCGAGTTCGTCGTTCGTTGTTTGCTGGACAAGCCGCTGCGTGCGGGCGACAAGACCGTCAAGCCCGCCACGCACACATTGGACCGCAAGCACGCGATTATGCTCGGCGCGCTCGCCTTCGCCAGCATTTGCATCTACATCCGGTATGGCGCTCCTTCCTGTCCGATCCTTGTAAGCTGCTCACAACGCTGACGCAGGTCTATCTATCGTACGATTGAACTCGCGGATGGCTGGACGGGCCACATCATCAGGACGCAGCGTTACTTCGGTATGTCCCTCACCTTCCCGTCGCCTCCATTTCCCTCACGTCGTCCTTGCAGACTGGCTGGACGGCGGGATGGTCGCGTTCGCGATGTTCACCCTCAACTCCGTGCACCCGGGCGTGTTCCTCGGCCCGGGAAGGACGTGGAACGCGAAGGCAGACGCGCCAGTGTCACAGGTAGAGGCGATTTGTCTGGATAACCAGAGCGGGTATGCGAGCAGGGAGACCTTGCATGCGAAGATGCAGAGGTTGTACCATGCAGAGGGTGCGGTGTGAGATGCGACGAAGCAGATCTGGACGATCGCGTCTCAAAGTCGCCCGCAACAACGGTGTAGGTGTAGATGTCTATGCAGAGCATAAGCTTTCCGTGGCAAGTCTGCTGGCTCCTGGTCTGCTTATCAGCCCAAGTGGCAAGACGGCAACATGCAGCTTGTCAGAGAACCACCAGTGTGGAAAGCGCGACAAGGATCTTGTGCAGTCGCTGTGAACTGTCTGAGCGGGAAGGAATATCTACATCACACCACACTGGCTGTTGTTAGGTCACATCGGCACCGGGAGTCGGGGCATTGCGTCACACTAATCGCTCTTATTAAGTACCGTCTCGTTCGTTTCCATGGCACATGTCGCTCCTTCGTTCGTCAGACTACTAACATACATAGTAGCCTACCTTGCTCCCAATTGCAGGACTCGGAGGCTGAGTCGCGGGCATAGGCTCAAGCTCAAGTTGCGGGTGTCGTATTCCAGATGAATGAGTCTCAGGTTCCTGGTCTCGTTCGGCACTTCCCACTTGAATCCACATCACTGCCGATTCCGCACAGGCAGTATGGACCATCGCCTGGGAGTTCAAACGTTCATCCTCATGGGGTGGCGGCGACGCAAATCATTTGCTTTCTTACTTACTATGTTAGGAAGATTTGAGATCTCCGATCACTTGGTTCATCGTTGACTGGAACGTTGATAGCGCTCAAGCTGATCCCGCACGCCGAACCTCATGCAAGTTCGCACAGTACGATTCTAGGGAAGATTCAACATTGAGAGTTTGAAGTCGAATACCGAAGTGACTCAAGCCGCGTCAGGAAGCACTCAGGCTGCACGACTGACAGTGGTCAGTGTTTATATGCTGTAAGCGACATCTCATACTAGAACGAAGGAGTCGTCTGAAAGGATAATATGCACTGATATTAACGGACCCACTGTAGATTTGTTCGCACTCTGTGCATTCACTTACGCTTTATCCATCAATCCGAAGGACGTATGATTGGTTGTAGGTCAGAGAACTTGAACACGGTATTGTCGTGCATGCTAAGCTCTTGTCCCCGAATTCTAGACCTCATGCTGCATAGCGGCTAGTACAGACGTCTCAACTGACACGCGGTGCAGTCGTCCATCCTGACTCGGAGGCTCATCGTGTATACGGCTGTGTCAACTACACGCAGCCCCAGTCTGCTTGGCTGACCAAGGGACGCAGCTGTAGTTGTGCACAAAGCTTCGAGCATACCACGCCACACCACACGGACCAGCTCCCACCTACTGTGAACCATATCGCCACACCCTGCTATCGCGGGTCTCGACTCTTCCGACTCGCAACCGGCTTCCGTCGACGTTCGTGATTGCACCACTGGCAGCGAACAACTGCGCACACCGTTCTACATAGGTGTCACCGGAATGCACACACAGATGACCGAGGTCTCTGTTGACGAGATGTTCGATCGCTTCATCCCCGGTGGTGAGCCAACTGATGCGGAGAAGGAGACTTTCTTCTACAATGACGGCATAAACAACGTCGGAAAGGAGTTTCAGCTCTACCGTACTGTTGTGCGTCTGTCATACACACGTTATCTACCCCCTTCAACTTCTCAATCATCTTTACAGTGTCAAATTGTGCGATCGATTGCGGAAAACACCCCCGGCAGCCCACCTTTCTTCGCAGTGGATATCTCATCTCGAGGTGTCCCGGAGTCGGAGGATAAAGAAGACGCAAAGACTTTGCTCACGCCTGACGTCGGGATCTATCCAGATACCGCTGACGTTCGACAAGCCGTCCTCCTTGGTTCCAACGATAAGAAGAGCCGCCTCTATACCGACGAGGATTTTAAAGGCAGGCGGAAGGAAAGACAAAAGTCCATGAGCGTGGCACAGAAATTCGAGAACAACGCACGCCTGCAGTGGTCCGGAAGGTGTTCATGGGCCGACCTGATGGTTCCCGTCGAGGCCAAGATCGAGCATCGGCACTCCGCCTTCGAGTTTCTGCAGCCACGGAAGAAGGCACTCACTCGGCATACTTCGAAAGATGGTAAAGATGCATTGGGCCAAATCTCCACCTACATCGCTGAAATCCTTGGGCGTCAACACCGTGTTCACGTGTTTGCCCTCTACCTGTTCAGGGGATACGGCCGCATACTCTTTGTCGACCGTGGCGGGTGGATCGTTTCGAAGCCGTTCATGTATGGCACTCGAAACGACTTCGCACTGCACCGTTTCCTCTGGAGACTTGCCCGCATGCGGCGCGACGAACAAGGCTACGATGCCTCTGTCAGGCGTGCGAATGCGGACGAGATTCAAAGGATGCGAGACTACGCGCCTCGGGCACGCACGCCATATCTTCGCAGCTGTGTCTACCGTGCCCTGTCGTTGGACGAGCAGCAATTGAAGCCGTTGACTTCCCAGTGGCCTGTCTACGTGGTGACGATGGGGGTGCGGCAGCTAGTCATTGGCAAGCCATCGTCGTGGAGCCAGCCAATCGTGTCCCGCGCAACACGAACCTACGTCGCCTTTGACTTGCGCGATGAACGACTTCTCTTCCTCAAAGATGGATGGCCTTCGTCGGGACATGGTCGCCTCCCACGTGAACACATTGTTTACGAGAGGCTGCAACGGGCGAATACTGTGGGCATCCTCCCTTGTTTGGGAGGCCAGGATGTCGTCAGCCAGCCAGAAAACAATGTTCAGCTAACAAGAGCACACCCGGAGGATCATACTGGACTACGGCGTGTGCATTACCGCATCTTGCTCGGTCGTGTCTGTCGCCCGTTGTCGGATTTTGGCGATTTCCAAGAGCTGACCCAAATACTGACTGCTGCTCTGCGAGGTCAGTGATATCATGTTCATCGTCTCTTGCCACTGCATTGAGGTCCTCATCTTCGACCTAGCCCACCAGAGCGCCTGGAACGATGCTGGCGTTCTCCATAGAGACATCAGCTTTGATAACATCCTAATAGACGAGTTCTTGCCAGCCGAACTTGAAAGTAGGTATCTCTAATCAGTATATGAGGCAATCTGAGCTGCATCGCTGACACGTTCCCAAAGTCAATATGATACAAGGCGCCGAAGACGGCACACAACTCTTCCGGATCGGTGTACTCGCTGACTGGGACTTGTGCAAATATAAAGAAGATATGGTCACGGGTGACGCACCACAACAACCGGACCGTATAGTACGTGTTACGTTTGATTCATGAATGAATACGTCACTCACAAGTTGGAACTTGGGACACCGACCGACAGGGAACGTGGTACTTCCGGTCAGCTCAATCACTTCAGTACCCTCTCAAACCGTATGGGATCGACGACGACATTGAATCCTTTATCCATGTCTACCACTATGCTATTCTACGCTTCCATCGTACCGATCGAAAACACACCTTGGCGCTATATGTTGAAGAGGTGTACGGGCAAGAATTCATACGCCCCGCAGACAAGATTCACGTCGGTGGCGAATCCAAGCTCAGAAACATGCGGTCCCAGGCTCCGCCCTTCGAAGCGGAGGAGAACAACACATTGAACGCGTTCTTGCGGGACCTCGCGGGCCTATGTGCTGCTCACTATGCCACTATCGACTTCTCCTCGTACAACACAGCATACGGGGTTCCTATTCCGGACTCAGACGAGTCTACAACCGATACCACTGCCGCGAGCAAAACGCAAGTATACAACAAAACCTTAGATTTCCTCGCCATCCTGAGGGCTCGCACCGTCACCACTACTCAGTCGACCAGCCAGACCGTGACACCGAAGATGACTTCGGCGAGCGGCGACAGTGTCCCTTCGATTGCGACATCTTCGTTAGCCTCGAGCTCAAGCAAACGACCTGCTATCGAGCCCGTCTCCGCGTTCAAAACCCATGATCAACTCTTCCAGCTCTTTCTCAAGTATAGCGGGTACGAAGGTGTGGAGGGCGCAGATGTCCGAATGGTGGCCTGGCCGCAGCGGGACTTGTACAAGCATATCGACCAGTTCCAGGCGAGTGGCATGATGGTCAGTAGCGAATCCTCGGAGTCCGGCGTGCACGATCTGACTTCGAGAGACAACACGAGCGAGATGTCCAAGAGTAATGACGGCTCGGCCTCGGAGTACGAGTCAGGATTAAGCAAGCGGTGACTGAGAGCTGCGACTGAGCCTGAAAGGGAAAGGAAGGGCTTGATGAGATATCCTTGGGATGTAACATGCCTGTCACGGTGAATATAACCTAGCTTCATAATGTGTGTCAATGCGACTCGCTCGTACTATAGGCCATGTATACGCATACGGGCATGCTTGACATCTCGGTTCTAGACGTAGTAGTACACTAATAGTAGGAAAGCGGGCAGCACAGCGCTCCAGCTTCAGCGCATATGTCCAGGTTCAACCTTGCCTGTACTATTACAATGATGCCTTCTGTGTCCCGCCGTCGCCTCCACCTTCTGACGTGGCTCCCATCTGGCGCGAATCGGGCATGATGCATTGATTTTGCTCGTCGCATTGGCCGCTGAACAGATGGGCCACTCAACGTGCAAGAAATTGTACCACATCGTCAGCCCGATCACTGGTCCTGCGAGAACACCGTTTCTCAATTTGTGACCCACACACGGTACGCTTGACTGCTACATGTCTCCTATAGGTGGCTGAAGAGAGCTGTGCGTACAGGGATGTCGATTCCGAGTGAGACGGACTCGTCCCCGCCGCTGCCGGTCGAGGCCGCGCGGGTTGCACCCGACCGCCCGACGACGACAATTTCTCAATGACCCCTCGCCGACCGGCCGCGCTCGCCCTGTCCGCAGCCGCTCTCTTCCGGCTCTGGAGAGGAGTACCTACGGCCATGGCCCGCGCTGGAGGGCCTCCCTCTTTCCCCTCTTCGTGTTCCCGTCATGTCTGTCCGACTAGGTGCTCCTCAGGCTATCCTGCGCGCACGCGCGTCTTCGGACGACTTCAACCAGAACCCGTACGAGTACCTGCCCACTGAGTGGATATGTATTCTATTTCTCGTATTGTTCTCTCTGTCTACCGGTGCGTCAGGTTTCTCCCTCTCCGGCGGCTCCGCTCAGTATCGGACAGCCCTTCATTTTGTAGAGACCGTGCACACTCGTTTATGGTGGCTTCTGCCCACTGTATGCACCGCCGGTGCTCTTGAGATATTGGGCTGGGTCGGGAGGTTGTGGTCGAGTCTGAATGTCGATGCAGAGAACCCGTATTTGATGCAGTATGTACTGTTCTCCTATCTTACCCCGTGTTGCAACTCTGAGCGCAATGGCTCGGAAGGATCGTGACAACGATTATTGCTCCGACGCCACTGGTAGCTGCAAATTTTGTCATCCTCGGCGAGCTCATCCGCCGCCTGGGTCCACGTTACAGCCGCTTAAGTCCTGTGTGGTGTGAGTTCCCGACTTACTGTATTGTTGACGGCTGTTAGATGTTTATACGGATACCACCAGATACCGCCGTCTTCGTGAGCTGCGTAAGCATCGCATTTCCTAACAGCTGACCCCACAGTCATGACAAGATGCACACAGGACATCATTTCGTTAGTCGTGCAGGCTGTCGGTGGAGGTATAGCCGCGACTGCTGTCAACCAATATGAAAGCCCCGCTACCGTATGCCCCATGCTTCTCGTCTCCCTCGTGTGCTGACCCTGGCCCTTCAGGGAGGGAACATCATGCTTGCCGGTATTGCTTTCCAAATGGGTGTGTATATCCTACGTCATTATTCCGCAGGACACCCATGAATCTGAACCACTACTAGCTTCGATCACTGTCTATATGCTGCTCGCAGCCGAGTTCGTGCTCCGCTTCCTGCACGACAAGCCAGTCAGGAACGTCGTGCACGCCGCGGGCCACCACCACTTCAACCGGAGCACCAAGCTGATGCTCGCGGGGCTGACCTTCAGCAGCCTATGCATATACGTCCGGTGCGTACCACCATCCCGCGCTTCTACCCCGTGCTGATCCAGGGCTTCCGCGCAGATCCGTCTACCGGACAATCGTGAGCACTTACTACCGCCCCCGAGCGACTAACGCCGATCTGCGACTGACGATCGCAACGTCAGGAACTCGCCGAAGGGTGGGACGGGTACATCATCACGACCCAACACTACTTCAGTAAGTCCGCCCCAGATCCACCGTACTGACGCTCACTCGCCGACGCATGCTAGACTGGCTTGACGGCGGGATGATCACGCTCGCGATGTTCTGCCTGAACGTCCTCCACCCGGGCTACCTCCTCGGGAAGCGCGAGACGTGGAAGGCGTCCCGCGGTGACTCCGAGAAGCTGAACAGCGAGCCGGCCACGCCGGTGAAGACGGTGGTGTCCCGTAGGTATCCATAAACATATCAGTTCTCAAGGAAAATCGGGAGTCTAGGACGCCGAAACGAACAGCCTGGGAACACTTGTAATGCCTCCCGTCATGTATATTATTACTGTACAGCCTACCTGTTGACCTAATGCAGAACTCGTCGGTACATCCCGCATCAACTTCGCATTACCCAAGCGTCACGGCGCCGGACAACGCGCAGTACCATCCCAGCTAATGTCTTTGGATATCAGGATCCCTAATGCGCGTATTCGAAGGTACTGTCGCCGGTGCGGACGGGGTTTCAGTGTGGGGTTGCGATGAAAATTCTCGCCGACGCCGGTCACCAGAACGCAGAGCCATGTGCATTACCGTCCCTTCTCAATCCCCGGACTGTACTATCATATGATATACTCGTCCCGCAACGAAAGACACGAATGATACAGAACAGTCGTTGTACGACGAGAACCCCATGGTACTGATACAGAACAGTCACTCGACGAGAAGATGCGTAGTACGCCGAAAAGACGAGGTATCGACACAACCAAGAGTTCTAGACGTCCTTCGAATCTAAGTACACGGGCGGCAGCGATGTGCACAATCAGGCACCGTCATGGTCTTCTTGTACATCAACAGATGCAATGTACTTTTGTATGTTGTCCTCCGCCGTGCCGTCCCAGCTCGTGCCCTCCATCACGCAGGCCCTCCACGACGGCGAGGCACGCGTCGCAGCGAGAATCTCAGCGATGACATCTTGGTTGAGCGCCATCGAGTGCCCAGTGCGAGGCGGTGCTCCTCCATCGACCGTCAGAGGCCGAGGTGGTAGCTGTGCCAGTAGAGTAGGGTTGCGGTCGAGATCAGCAGTGTCCGGGCGGTCACGGCGGAAGAAGCCTGCCACGTCCGACGGAGAGCGCAATATGTCTTCTGACAGGATCCAGTCTTGCCAGATGATGTCCGCAGGTATGTCAGGATCGACGGGCGCGAAGGGGTGGTGGCCGCGGACGCGCATCTCCTGGAGGATGAACAGACAGGCGAACGGCGCGTGCCTGTCTCGGACATCGAGCCCGAGGGCTTTACCGTGGAACAATCGGAGATCTGGATTGTCAGAGTAGTTGACGAGTATGAACTTGCGGATCTGTCGCCAGTTGCATGACACGTTCACGGAAAGAAGAGAATAATAGGGCTCACATTGGGTATGTAGCATATGAAGAAGAGGTAATTATTGAAAAATGCACAGTCGTTAGGACACATTAGCAGGCCGTTGCGTGGTTCATGTTCGGGATGTCGTTTGGCCTGCCGCGGGATCCACCGACGTCTGCGGAAATCCTTCCACTGTCCAAACTTTGTGTCAGCCCGTAAGAACATTGGCATGCACATAAGAATGACTGACAACTTCGGCTTCCGATTGCGAGATGATATGACAGCGCTGAAGGACGGTCTGGATCCCACAGACGACCTAGAACGGTGTCGCGGCGGTCTATGCCTGCGTCGAAGGCGGTGGTCGTCGACAGTTCGGAAATGGAGTGTTGATCCCACTCGAATCCCGGGGGAGGTCCATTCGTCAGGGGAAGTGGAATATGTGCGAGAGACGGCATGGCGGTGGCAGGCAAGCCAGGCTGCGACTCGGAGAGGGGAAGAACCCCGGGAAGATCGGAGTTCCCATTCTGGACATGGTGATCGAGATGGGGCCGTCGAGTCGGAGCGCCCGCGGAACCCGCGCGCACGCAGACTGGCTCGACGGCGGCATGATCTGCGTCGTCATGTTCGCGACCCGGCCACTGCAACGGTAGACGACGCGATGGGTTGCCAGTAGGTGGTTTCATACAGGGTGCGTACCACTATCGGACTGTTTGCTCATCTCTTGCAGTCGCAGGGACGGCTCTCTGCGTCGCAGCCCATCCGCGATTTGCTTCGCCGACGATTAGTCACTGCATTTGGTTAGTACACCTCATCGGACGTACCTAGCTCTCGATCAACGCGAGTATACAATGTATACGGCGTGGGTGCCTGCGTCCGTCGTTCGTGTGCACTTTCGTCCACAATGTTGGAGCAACTGGACAATGTAAACTGGCAAGGGGTAACTCGGATTGTCTGCTCTAACACATCATACCCCGCTATCATCAGGTCTCGCGTTCAGTCACACAGCCCAGGTGGATGTCCGTCATATCTGCCTCTGCGACAACATCGCAGAGATTCCATGTCAATCCGGGATCCAATCCCATAGTCATGCGTACACCCGCCATCCTACAGTCACAACGCACCGTGCCCGCTAGTCCTCAATGACGATCACGTCGTCCGCAGCCGGTGCCCGCGCCGTCCTCCTCCTCCTCGCCGGCGGCTCCGCCCCATCACGCGCCGCACCCCCGCCGGACTCCTGCGTGCGCTCCCGTTTCCGCTTCGCCCCCACTGCCCGGCCGTGCGGCACCCGCCCCTCCTCGTCCGAGTCGTCGATGGTGATCGCCTGCGTGCGCGTCGACCCCGCCGGGCCCGCACGCGACGTGGCCGCGGGTACGGGCGCGGGAGACGCGGTGGCCTTGCCTTTACCCTTGGCGGAGGACGGGGCGGGCGGCGGGCGCGCGTAGAGCTCCGTCCACTTGCGCGCCGTGCGGTTGTGCTGGGGGCGGTTGCGGACGTACTCCGTCGCGATGGACGGCACGAGCGGGTCCTCTGTGGGTGGGGTCAGCGGCGGCGCGCGGGAGAGGGAGAGAGGGCCGGGGACTGACTCGGGTTGGGGTCCGTGAGGAGGGACGAGATGGAGAGGATGACCTTGAAAAGGGAGAGCGCGGGGGACCAGTTGTGCTTGAGGATGTCGATGCAGATGTTGCCCCGCTCGTTGATGTTCATGTGGTAGATCCTGCGCGGACGCGTCAGTATCGGTGCCCCCGACGCCACGCGACGCGCCGTGCACGCGACTCACCGCGTGCGGAACGTGACTCTAGGCGCGCTGAACCTGTGGGTGGCGCTGGTTCAGCCACACTCGCCGGAGCGGGGACGCACGCACTCACGGATAGTCATGGGCGAGGGTGATCTCGACGTGGAAGAGCCCGTCCTCGTACACACTGCCCTCTGGGCCGGGGATCGTCGCCGTCCAATTGAAGAGGTTCTCGTCGGAGGGCGCGAGCGTGATGCTGCCGAGGTCCTCCTTCTTGAGGTCCGCGATTTCACGGTGGATGCGCTTGAGTGTCGTCTGGGGACGGTTAGCGGGTGCACGGGCGAGAGAGAAGATGCCTGGATACCTACGGATGAGGAGAGCGGGGGAGGCATGCTGAGCGTCGGAGGTCAAGCCAGGGACGGCGTCTGGCCAACATGGCGCACGGGAAGCTCGTACATAAGGGAGACCTAACGCGGGAAAATATTTAATGATTTCCGTGTGGCTGAGAGCTGACATTGAGGTGAGTCAACCTCAGCCAACCACTCGTCCTCCCTCACTGCAACCACAGTGTATAGTTTGGACTGCCTGCCTCTTTGACGGCGGGAACTACCATGATCACTCGAATATCTCTCCGTGCTACACTATAAACTTATCTCTATCTAACCATGCTCAGCGACCTCGAATCAGAGAGCTCCCGCGTCCCCAGCCCTTGGGACCCCTTCCTGCCCTCTCCGCCCTCGGGCTGCTCAGCAGACAGCCTCAAGCACATCCACGACGGCGTACCTAAGCTTCTGCCAGAAGTGGAAGAGGTGACTTTCGCGTCCCGCGCTCCGCGTCCATACCACTTACTCACTCGCGTCTCCGCACACAGGGTAACGTTGAGTACAAGCTCAAGCTCACCCACATCTCCACCGCCCGCTTCGCCCGACTCGTCACCCAGCTGAAATGGCGGCTCCTCGAGGGCGGTGGCCAGGCGTACTACGAGCTCGGCGTTGCCGACAGCGGCGCCCTCATCGGTCTCTCGCGCGCCGACCTGGAAGCCTCCCTCGAGACCCTGGACCGCATGGCCGGCGAGATTGGTGCGTCCGTCATCGTCGTGAAAGAGATCGAGGTGCCGCCTGCCATGTACGCCCTCGCCGAGGAGGCCTCCCGCTACATCGATCCTCGTACCGGCGAGTGGGCGGGCCGCATGCATGCTCGCCGTCGCGGCAGCCCTCTCACCGGGGCCGACGACGACACCGCGGCAACGGAGACTACAGAAACAGAAACGGAGACGGAGACGGAGCTCGACACCACGGATATGGACGACGACGACGACGCGAGCCCTAGCGCGTTCATCTCCGAGCTCGCCACGCCCGCCGACTCCTCCCGCGCCTCGCCCATGCCCGGCCTGCCCGTTCCAGACAGCTTCGTACACCGAATTACCACACACCCTAATCGGCCGTCCCCGCAGTCCTCCCCGTACATCGCGCCCTTCGATGACGACCTCGCCATGTTCTCCATGGAGCCCGAGCCGCCGCATCTAGACATCGACACTGGCCACGGCACTGCACCTGCTACCGTGCTTTCTCCTATTCCGTTTGTAGTTGACCTTGAGATTGCGTCCGTGTACAAACCGCGGCCTTTCAGGCGCTCGGTGCCTGTCCCGGTGCATTCCGGTCCAGTGACGCTGCACGGACGAGCGGGGCGACGGGCTAAGTACACAGACAAGGGGGCTGGCAAAGAGAAGAAGGCTCACCCATGGCAGACGGGCAGCACCGTGCCCACGACGCGCAAGGGAAACGCCAGTGCCGATGCGGTCACTGGTACCAGCGCGAGCATCGTGATACCGAACGGAGAGGAGACGAAGGCTGCCCTTCGGAGACAGGCGCGCGAGCGGAGACGCGAGGAGAAACGGCAGGCACTGCTTGCAGCGAGTGGCTTCGCACCCTCAAGCTCCACGGCCACTAGTGCAGAGACCACCTCCCCAATCAGACAGGACGACTCGACGATTCTTCCCACCGCCTCTCTTATTGGGCCCGACGACTTGACTGCAGAGGCCACATCGGTGGCAGCGGAAGCGATGGCGGAAGACCTCATCTCGGGCTTGGTGTCTCTCCATGTCGGCGTTGAACCAAGCGAGCCGGCAGACATCGGACTGGATGCCGTTGTGTCCATTGTCGAGGCGGATAGCCCAGGCACGACCACAGACGTGACCGTCGCCCAAGCCACTGCCACGGCTGTGCACGCAAGAGAGCCGCGGCTGATCGTGGAGGCGCTCGTCGTACGTAAACAGTCCATTGACCAGACGTTCGGGGACTTTGGCGGATTCCAGTTCGTTTGATGGAGACCAGCACGCGGACAATGGATTCTCAGTAGGCACTGATATTGTTACTCGCCAGTTGGCTGTATGACTAGTCCGTATTTCTCTGTACATGTACATGTACACCAATGTGTACGCATCTTGCGAAGCTCTCAACAACTGATTGCTGGCCTTCGTGGATATGCCCTAAGCTTGTAAGGTGTGTTCCGCCACTACCCCTTGACTGTGAATCAGGACCTGAGGGTGCTTGGTCGGCATGCCTGCACGTGCTGCGAATCTGCGTCACAACAACTCAATCGATCGAGATTGAGATTTGACTTTAAGCTTCTGGCCCATGACCGCACTCCCTTCCCTCCATCGTCAACGTCTCATACCGCCCGCAGACAACATCGCACTCAGCTTATACAGCGATGTAGTACTTCCCGCGGAAAGGGCCGCGAGCGAGGCCGGAACTGCAATCCATCTCATGCACGCCCGCATCGTCGGCTACCTCCTCCTCTATCCCCCGACTAGCGCGGCTCTGAGCTCACTCAAGTGCGAAGTCACGTCTTGCAAGGAAAACAACGATCGACTTCAAGCTGTCTACGATCTGGGTGAGACCTATGTCAAGCATCTGATTTACCCCTGTGAGTGATAATCCCGCCTCCCTTGACGGCTGTACGGCTGACACCACAATCAGTCAGAAAGCCAAGAGGGAGAACCCCGGTCTCTTCGGACCACCCTTCACCTCCTTCCTTGGGTAAGCCGAATGAGGAAGCCGTAGCGGGTCTGCATCCTCACCCGCAGAATCATTTGGACGCTAAACACGTTGTAAGTCTGTGTCGAATGTATGCGGGATCTCGGGATCTCAACCATGTTCGACTCTAGGCCCTGGTCAGGGATAATTACCGCTGCATGCTGACACGCAAGGTCGACAACCGCTGCTACAGAAAGAGGCTCATTGCTTTGCGCTGGCCCGACGAGCCAATTGGCCCTACACAGTGCAGCCACATCTTCCCCGACTCGCTCGGCAACATCGAGGTTGGCGAAAGCGAGAACAAGGTGTGCCTTAACTTCTCACTCTATAACGCACTATCAGTACAACACATTACAAGGGATGCGACGTGACGACGGTGTGGACGATGTTAAAGCGATGTGGCTACGAAGACGTGTGCAACGAACTCAAGGCGGATACGAAGGAGACCAATCTCCACCGCCTGGAGAATATCTTGACGCTCGAACCCTCGACCCGCCATTACTTTGACAATATGTGGCTCTGGCTAGAAGGCGTGCCAGAGAAGGTGAGACCCCCGTCACTGCACTCCGACCCCGGCTATATGCGTCGTATACAACAGGCAAACCACTATCGTGTCATCCTTGCGCCCGGCTACACGCACAAGAGCGTAGGAGTCCCGGAGACCGTACAATTCGTCGCACACGGCGATCGTGACCTGCCCCTGCCGAGTCCCAGGTATCTCAGCATCCACGCCGCGTGCTGTCGCATCGCGCATTGTCGGCGCAGCGAAACACCTCGACGCGATTGTCGACGACATGGACGAGCTGAGCGTCTTGTCCGAGGACGGGGCGTCTGCGGACGTCCTAGCATACGCTCTTCATCGACTTGTATAGATCCCGTGTGCGTGTGATTTGATGTTCCGTGGTGGCAATGGTTGTTGATGTCTTACCCGGACCAGGATGTCTTCCTTGCCGACCCTTTCCCTATTCCTGCAATTCAAAAGTTATTCATGAATCGTAGATCCCGGCGTCACTGTATAACAGTCGCGTTCATGGACTTCACGTCTATGAAACTCTGGCTGCCACCTTGCTCGTGCGTTTCTCCTAGCCAGCATCCGCCAATCCACTCACACTCTTGCAGGGAACCGTGAACCAGCTCACCGAATTGGGTTACGCTCGATGAATTTGTTGTGAGGCTCGTCCGAGGCTTCCTTCTCCTAGACTCTGGCTGTGAGCTGGTACAAAATGCGATGCCTTTGACAGCGTCACCAGCACTCGTAATGTCACATACATATTTACACAAGGAGCTGCTCAATCGCTATAGATAATAATATGACGTGTCAAGAACGGTGTGAAGGAATGACTCACGGGGACGAACATGGCTGCGACAAAAGACTTCGCAAGCGAACAGAACGATATACAGTGAACGGCGAAGCTGAACAGACAGACACTAGAGTAACGATGGCGTTGCCGTCAGCTTGTGCGATGAGGTCAGGCTACAACAAAAGCGAAGAACAGCATTCAGGCACTCACTGACGAGCTTGCGCGTCGTAAGCCCGCGATTCCACAGCGCGAGTCAATTGGGGAACGATGGCAGGAGACTGCTACATACACGGCGTCATAGGGAAGTACACCAAGTTCTATGAATATCAAGTCCTTGCGCACAATCGCCAAGGCTTTCGATGCGGGCTTGCAGAAAACTCGGAATGCACCTGCTCCGTGCGTGTGGCCGCATGGTAATTGTGCGGTGGTGTTTTCACTTCGAAAGGTCTAAATGTCACGATCTTGGCACCAATCGTCATATCTTTTGTACTGAACCGGAGCCTCTCCGGTAGATGGACGGGCCGCATGCGCTCAACATCGTAGTAGCCCGCTAGTTAGGCCGGATAGCAGCAATGATCCTGATGATGGCTGTTAGATATTGGTACATTGCGACGTTAACACTGCATGCCAAAGACTGGAACGCCGTATGTCAGTCTTCACTGCTTGCGGTATTGTATGTACGATGAAGTGTTTCGGATGATGCCTCAGAGGGTTGAACACGCCTCGACTATCCTGGCCATTGGGTGAGAACACGTTGAGATCGGATAGACCACGAGCATAACAGACATGCCTCACCGCTGAAAAATGCATGTTGCGCAATGCGCGGTACGTCCTTCAAAGGCTCAGAGGAGCAGTGTATTGCGGCCCTACTGTATGGACCTCTCCGCTGACTCGGTCAGACCATAGCACCAGCTCTAGCCTGCCTGTTCAGTGCTGCCCACCAGTCTGGAATAGCCGTACATTCCGTCAGACACCTAGACCGTCAAAGATCAATCGTATGTACGGCGACAAGATGCTCTTATGCTCTCGAGCGCTGGCGACCCATTCATCTTGTATAGCCTGCGGCTACCGTCGCCTCGGCCCACCCTCCGCAGGCTGGCCGCCGCGAAACTGCCCAGCCTCCAGCGCCTCCTTGGCCACCTGCGAGATACACTTCCACCTCTGCGATCCGAGCTGCACGCCGCCATACCACCGAAAGACGACCAGCACGACGTCCTCGCACGCCGAGAGCTCCAGCAGGCGCTCGAGCCTCTCGCCCGCACCCGCCTCGCCGCCGTCGTCCGCACACGACCGGGCGCCGTTCGGGTTCGCCGACCCACTGCGCCAGGCCCACATCGCGTGTGTCGCGCGCCGCGTACGCGACGTGGTGCCCTTGAGGTGGGCTAGGAAGCGCGAGACGTCCTGGGAGGCACAGTCGGGCTCGCTGCGCCCATGGCGTTCTGGCAGCTTTGATGCGAATGCCTCGAAGGTGGACTTGGAGCGGACGATGATGGACGAGGAGGAGACGGGGTTCGGCCAGTCTGAAGCTGGGTCGCGGTCCCGTGAGCTGTCGGACGCCTGTCGGTGCGAGCGTGCTATGGCTAGTAGAAGAGATCCTCGTGGATGCGCCGTTGTCCTGGCACGTAGAAGAAGCCGGTCTACACCATTCCGGCGTAGGTTCATTCTCGCAGCCCCGCAGTTGTCTCACCTGTGCATGTAAGTAGTCGCAGTGATCAGAGTAGACTGTATACCGGTGCCGCGTCGAACATCGCGGCGCTTCTTTGGGCTCGTGACCAGCTGGTTCGAGGAAATGGCTGGTCCGGACCACCTGCAAGTTCCTCCTCCTCCTCAGGCTCCTGCAACTCTGAACGTATACGCAACGGTACTGTAACCACTTCGCGATCGCTGACTATGACTGCATTACCTTCCGTCGCCCAAGTCCGGAACCAACTACTCATACCACCGGAGGACAATACTGCGCTCAGCCTATACAGCACCGTAGTCCTACCGGCGGAGAAGGCGGCGAGCAAGGCCGACCAAATCATGTATGCCCGCGTCGTCGGCTACCTCTTCCTCTACTCGCCGAACAGCACGGCCTTGAGCACACTCAAGCTTGAACTCGCGTCTTGCAACAGTAGTTCAGACGACAGTGTCCGCTTTGAGGCCGTCTACGATTTGGGTATGGTGTACGTCAGGCATCTCATTTGCATCTGTAAGTCGCGGCTACATTCCCCTTCATTACTGTGACCGTAAGGAGTATGACACCGCAGAAGTCAGGAAACCGAGAGGGAAAACTCCAGTACCTTCGGACTTCCCCTCGCGTCCCTCCTTCGATAGGCCGAAGCAGGATGTTGAGGCAAATTGAAGTCCAGCCCGCGGAATCATATAGATGCCAAGAACGCTGTAAGCCCGTGTTGAATGTATGCCAAATATCAGACAGTCTCAGTCGGGCTAAACAGGCTCTCGTCAGGGATGATTACCGCTGTATGCTGACGCGCGCGGTCGATCTCCGTTCCCTCAAAGATGAAGTCGCTGTTCAACGTTGGCCAGAGGAGCAGATTAACGCCACGCAGTGCAGTCACATCTTCCCCGACTCGCTCGACAGCACTGAGGTTGGCGAATCCGGAGACCAGGTGCGTGTCAATCCCTCACTATATAGCGCACTCGTCAATTAGGTGACACATTATCAGGAATGCTAAGTGGCGATGGCGTGGACAATGTTAAAGCGATTTGGCTACGAAGACGTGTGCCGCGAACTCAAGGCAGATGCCAAGGGCACCAATCTTCACCGCCTGGAGAACATCTTGACCCTCGCACGGTCATTTCAACACGCCTTTGACTTAATGGACCTCTGGCTTGAAGCAATCCCAGATAAGGTGAGACTTCCTACAATTAATCTCTGCCATTTGGCTATAAACCGTTCACAATAGGCCAATCATTATCGGGTAGTTCTAGCATCATACATGACGCACAAGGGCTTCGGTCTTCCGGAGAACATACAATTCGTCGCGCACGGCAATCGCGACCTGCCGCTACCGAGTCCAAGGTATCTCAGCGTCCACGCGGCTTGCTGTCGCATCGCACATATGTCTGGCGCAGCCAAGCATCTCGACGTAATATTTCGTGACATGGAGGAGCTGGATGTCTTAGCTGAGGATGGAGCGTCTGCGGAAGTACTAACATACGCACTTCACCATCTTGTTACCTCTCGTGTAGCTCGTTCATGGAGTCCCGTCTGTAATGAAGACGTTCCTGAAACATGACCAGTCTATGTTTGTCCTCCGTCCGGTACAGCATCCCTCACCAACAGCCCGATGATGACCTGCAACGAGTGCGACGTGAGAAGACGCGCTCTCATTCACTCATTTGACATTTCGCTCCTCACTCTACCGCATGAGCCCTGGTACTTCCACGCTATCGCTACGATGTCGCCCGGTACGTAAGCCCTTGCTCCATCGCTCGGCCTGCGTCTGACTCGGAAGCCTTCCCGCTCAGCTGACCCTACCTATCATACGGCCTATCGTCTGAGCCTATCCAGCACGGTTCACCCATTTCCACTCCTGCTCACTGCCTGGTCAACGGACCCCATCCTCGCGCCCGCATAAAAACGCCTGCCCTGTCTGCCATGTTCGAACCTCCCGGATCGTCCTCCCTCGAAAGCCGAAGTAGCCTCACCCAGCCGACTACTCGTCATGGGCAAAGGCTACAGCCCCTCCATCGCGGCGAACCCGTACTTCGTCGGTCAGCCATTTTCTCTCCTTCCACTCCTGTCTGCTCACCCCGCCCGCAGGGTCGTTCGCATGCATCGGTGGTGGTCTCTTCGGACTGGACCTCTCGTCCATGTCCGCGGTCCTTAACGTCGGTCGCTTCAGTTTCGCCGTCTCCTTGATCTCACGCCCGTAGAATCCTGCATACAACGAGTTCTTCGGCTACCCGGGCTCAACCAAGCAGGGCGGCATCGTCGCCTCCATGCCCGCAGGCTCTTTCGCCGGTGCCCTTGCCGTCACATTACTTGCCGATATGATCGGTCGAAAGTGGACCGTCATCCTCAGCGGCTGGATCTGGGTCATCGGCTGTATCCTCCAATGCGCATCTCAAGTGAGCTGCCCTGTCCCATCGACGTTCTCGCTCGTACTAACATCGCCGCATTCATAGAACGTCGCCATGCTCGTTGTCGGCCGTGTCATTGCTGGTGTCTCCGTCGGTATCGCCTCCTCCGTCGTCCCCATCTACCAATCCGAAATCACCCCTCCCGCCATCCGTGGTCGACTCGTCTCCATGCAACAATGGTGAGCAGCCCGCATTGTATCGCCCACGCACTGGCTGAGCCTATCTCGTCAGGTCGATTACGTGGGGCATCCTCCTCCAATATTTTGTCGAGTTCGGCTGCTCGTACATCAATGGCAACGCCTCTTTCCGCATCCCTTGGGGCCTTCAAACGATCCCCGCCATCGTTCTCTCCGTCGGCATGTTCTTCTTTCCCGAATCTCCTCGTTGGCTCGTGGATCGTAACCGGTGCGTGATCACCGATCATCTGACACTCCGATGACGGTGTTCCTCCTCCCCCGCAGTGAGCAAGAGGCTCTGCAGATCCTTGCAGACCTGCACGGCGGCGGCGACACGACGGCTCCGCTCGTGCAGCTCGAGTTCAACGAGATCAAAGCGCAGGTCACCTTCGAGCGCACGCAGGGCGCAAAGTCCTACCTCGACCTCCTCAAACCCGGCATCGTGCGCCGCGTCGGCCTCGGCATGTCCCTCCAGATGTGGTCCCAGCTTTCTGGCATCAACGTCATGATGTGAGCATCTGCTACTCCGCCGCAGAGCCTCGGCTGAGAGTCGTGGGTGGTAGGTACTACGTCGTGTACGTGTTCGAGGGCGCAGGCTTGACGGGCCGCCGCGCGAACCTCATCGCGGACTCCGTGCAGTACGTGCTGAACGTCGCGATGACCGTGCCCGCGATCATCTATGTCGACCGCTGGGGTCGCCGCCCGCTCCTGATCGCCGGCACGGCGCTCATGGGCTTCTGGCTCTTCCTCGTCGGCGGCCTCCAGGGCCGCTTCGGCCACTGGGGCGAGATCGACAACAGCAGTGAGTGCCCCATCCATCGGCTCGTGCGCCCGACGTGCTCACCCGCGTGCGCGCAGAGATCTGGGTCGTCGCGGGGAACGACGCGGCGACGAAGGCGATCATCGTGTGCTCGTACCTGTTCGTGTGCTCGTTCGCGGTGACGATGGGGCCGGTGTCGTGGACGTACCCGGCAGAGCTGTTCCCGATGCGGGTGCGCGCGAAGGCGGTGTCGGTGTCGACGGCGACGAACTGGGCGTTCAACTTCGCGCTCGCGTGGTTCGTGCCGCCGTCGCTCGCGAACATCGCGTACAAGACGTACTTCATCTTCGGGACGTTCAACTTCGCGGCGTGCGTGCACATATTTTTCTGCTTCCCCGAGACGGCGGGGCGGACGCTCGAGGAGATCGAGGCGGTGTTCGCGGAGGGCCATGCGTTCACGGCGTGGCGCGTCGGCCGTGATGTGGGCAAGGCGGACCTCGGTCAGGTCCGGTCGGCGGGGGCAGACGAGAAGCACGAGGTGGGCTCGATCGAGGAGAAGGCGTAGGATGGTGTTAGCTTGTATTTGTATCTCTGTCTGTGCGCGCATTTGCAGTCTATCGTGTTTTCAGCATAAGTGCAATATCTGGAATACGAACGGTGGAGTCATGATGGACACTTGAATTGGAACAATCAGAGAAACTGACAGACAAGATACTCGGACTACGTCCGACGGGTGAGACGGCGGAATGGCAAATACACATGCTGTTTCTCTCTCTTTAATGGGTGTCCCTGGCAAGTCTGCAATTTAAGAATCGAGAATTCGCACCATCCAGTAGACCTGAAACTTGCCTGAAACTATGTCGCTATGATCATCGACGAAGCTCGCAACAAGAATTTAAGATCATCACAGAGGCTTCATTCTTACTGATACTTACACCCGGGACGTATTTGTCTCATGCGGGACAACTTGCGATAACCCTCCGTGTTGTTCAGCCATACAGCCGTTGGTGGTTGACGTCGTCCCCGACCAGTGATCTAGTAGTGCCAGCCTGTGGCCTCCATTGATGGTATAGCGGCATTAATGCGGGCGCGGTGCGTACCTTTACATGTACATATCTGACCTTACTACATGCATGTGACTCAGTACCACCAGAGTCTTCGATAAGTATGCCATCCCGGATCGCAACATCGTCTCTAGACTTTGGTGCTGTTTCTGCTTGCCAGTGCTCATGCAGCCCACGGTGTGTCTGAGTCCTGGGAGAATGTAGTCTCCGTAGCTGACCAAAAAGAGATACTCTCGTTTGGGAGAATGGTCCGAGCCCGTAGAAGGCTAGTAAGACCCAGTTGGCCGCTGCTGTGCAGCGGTTTTGCTTGTCGGCTTTGCTCGACATGGGTACCGACCGGGTGAGCATCGCATGAATCGCGCACCACAGAAGTCAAAAGAAACCCAGCAAAATGCGTAATCATTGCGGTCGTAACTATAGCAAAGCATGTCGCATTGCGCGCAAAGTCGAAAAGAAAAGGAGCCACTACAAGATACATCGCACGCACAGGCAGGGATACACCAATGATTAGTAAAAGCCAACACCGCCCTACACCTTCTCCTCGAGCGAGCCTACGTCGTGCACGTCGTGCTTCTCGTCCAACTTCGCCGACCCGACCTGGCCGAGGTCCGCCTTGCCCACCTCGCGTCCGACGCGCCACGCCGTGAACGCATGGCCCTCCGCGAACACCGCCTCGATCTCCTCGAGCGTCCGCCCCGCCGTCTCGGGGAAGCAGAAAAATATGTGCACGCACGCCGCGAAGTTGAACGTCCCGAAGATGAAGTACGTCTTGTACGCGATGTTCGCGAGCGACGGCGGCACGAACCACGCGAGCGCGAAGTTGAACGCCCAGTTCGTCGCCGTCGACACCGACACCGCCTTCGCGCGCACCCGCATCGGGAACAGCTCCGCCGGGTACGTCCACGACACCGGGCCCATCGTCACCGCGAACGAGCACACGAACAGGTACGAGCACACGATGATCGCCTTCGTCGCCGCGTCGTTCCCCGCGACGACCCAGATCTCTGTAAGCCACGCGCGCTGGTGAGCACGCCGGACGCACGAGCCGAGGGATGGGGCACTCACTGCTGTTGTCGATCTCGCCCCAGTGGCCGAAGCGGCCCTGGAGGCCGCCGACGAGGAAGAGCCAGAAGCCCATGAGCGCCGTGCCGGCGATCAGGAGCGGGCGGCGGCCCCAGCGGTCGACGTAGATGATCGCGGGGACGGTCATCGCGACGTTCAGCACGTACTGCACGGAGTCCGCGATGAGGTTCGCGCGGCGGCCCGTCAAGCCCGCGCCCTCGAACACGTACACGATGTAGTACCTAGCGCATCGTCAGCGGAGGCTCTGCGCCGCAGCAACGAAGACGGAAGACGCACATCATGACGTTCATGCCGGACAGCTGGACCACATCTGGAGGGACATGCCGAGGCCGACGCGGCGCACGATGCCGGGCTTGAGGAGGTCGAGGTAGGACTTTGCGCCCTGCGTGCGCTCGAAGGTGACGTGCTCCTTGATCTCGTTGTACTCGAGCACCACGAGCGGCGCCGTCGTGTCGCCGCCGCCGTGCAGGTCTGCGAGGATCTGCAGCGCTTCTTGCTCACTGTGGGTTGTCAGTACGGAGTGCATGTCAAAGCTCGAAATTCGCGCACCGGTTGCGGTCCATGAGCCAACGAGGAGACTCGGGGAAGAAGAGCATGCCGACGGAGAGAACGATGGCGGGGATCATCTGGAGACCCCAAGGAATGCGGAAGGAGGCGTTGCCGTCGATGTACGAGCAGCCGAATTCGACAAAGTATTGGAGGAGGATGCCCCACGTAATCGACCTGACGAGATAGGCTCAGCCAGTGCGTGGGCGATACAATGCGGGCTGCTCACCATTGTTGCATGGAGACGAGTCGACCACGGATGGCGGGAGGGGTGATTTCGGATTGGTAGATGGGGACGACGGAGGAGGCGATACCGACCGCCAGACCGGCGATGACACGACCGGCGACGAGCATGGCAACGTTCTATAGATGCGCGACATCAGCATGAGGAACGACTTTGAGCGAGCGAGGCGAGGGCCCGGAAGGAAGCCTCAATCAAACCCGGACGAAATTGGGGCGCGATGGTCCGGACATGGCACTTCAGGGTCACTCGAGAAGTGAGGATTATCTAGACATGTATAGTCTAGGTGCTCTCGTATACGACGTCAGTGCAACAAGCCCCGTGCAAGAGAGTGAAGCCTGGTGCAAATGACGGGCCCATCGGTGAAAAGCAGAGGCAAAGTCCGGGAAATCATGCGCCAGGACATGTCAAATTCTCTCCGGACTTCGCTGCGATGTTGTCCGGATATCAAGGCGAAAACGTGGGAGTCGCGAATCAGGCGTCCTGCAACTTAAAGGGGGCTCACCTGAGACGCGCATTGGATGATGCACCCAAGGACCCAGATCCAGCCGCTGAGGATGACGGTCCACTTGCGACCGAGCTTGTCAGCAAGGAAGGCGACGGCGAGGGCACCGGCGAAGGAGCCTGCGGGCATGGAGGCGACGATGCCGCCCTGCCTGGTTGAGCCCGGGTAGCCAAAGTACTCGTTGTACGCAGGGTTCTACGGCCGCGACGGTGAGATGGAGGGCGCAAGGCCGGGGATGGTGCGACTCACGTTGAGGACCGCGGACATGGACGAGATGTCCAGCCCGAAGAGACCGCCGCCGATACATGCGAAGACCCTGGGGGGAGGTGAGCAGATAGCGGGCGGTCAGAGAGAACGCGACTGACCGACGATGTACGGATTCCCCGCGATGGTGGGGCTGTAGCCTTTACCCATGGCGAGCAGTTGGCGGGGTGACGCGACTGAGGTTGTCGGGGAAGGAGGACGAACCGGGGATGGGAGTCGGGGGCTTCGAACATGGCGGGGATGGCGGGCCTTTTATTGTGCGGGTTGATGGGGTCCGTTGGCCGGACATGCCAGGCAGGACTGGATATGAGCGGACCGCGCTGGACGGACTGACAAGATGGCTAGTTTGATCGGCGGGGTCAGCTGAGCGGGGGCGAGCATGCGCGCATCAGACTCGCCCCACCCCCGGACCAGCCAATCCAGATGGCAGGCTGCGAACGAATGCCAAGCGACCCCGCAGACAGAACGCTTTAGCAGCTCGTGGCTGCCCATGGGGTCCCTGGCCTTGGCACACGGCCGCATGCTTCTCTGCCCCAGAATGCGCCGGCCCGCGTAATGCTAGTCTGTGGCAGGCGAGGCGCGTCTGGCCGTTCGGGGAGGGCAGGCAGAGACTGGCCGTTCGGGGGAGGGCAGGCGGGCGAGACAGTCGTCGAGAAGGACGACGAACGTCGATCGCGACGCGTTGATCCTAGTATAGTTGATCGAGGGCGATCGGGGGAAGGTGCGGGGAAGCCGGCTCCGAATCTGCCTATCGTCCACGTCCTCCTCCTCGTCGCACACTCCCTGAGGTAGCACGGCAATGCGTCTTCCCCGTCCCGAGGCTCGTCGCAATTGAGGATGTGTGTTCTTGCGCCGGCGGTCCACAGTTCAGCCCCTGTGCGCCCTCTTGCTTCGGATCTCGGCGCCGCACGACGACTGACTTCCAGAAACCGACGAGCTTGCAGCCTTGGCGTTCCTGACAACAGTGTGTAGCTGTCCAAAGTTCAGAGCGTGATGCGTCGGCGACGGTCAGTCGCCCTCTCCCGGAGCCCTCGTACCGTCGTGTGCCTGCGTATGCACGCGCCTACGTGCCTAGCGGTGTTACAGGCACCTGCATGACGTTTCGTTCATACGGCGGACGTCTACCGCCGCCTTGGAATCCAACCTCGGACGAATTGAGGTTCTCACTTGGAGGGCCACTCTCAGCAAACCTCGGGCATGTAATTATAGTAAGTGCATCTTCTCGGCTCCAAGTTTTCACCTCACTAGGTGGTCTACGCTACTAGTACTCCAGCTCTTCCGGAACTCACAGCTGCTACCGCGCCCCCGCTGTTTGCCTGTTGTTCACGAGATGTATACACATTAGTCACCCGGCAATGTGCAGACCAAGGTTCTGACGCTGTGGAGCGCAATGTAATACTTACACGCGGAAACGCAACAAGCTACTCACCGTCGGCTTCTGCCGTCGCAATTCCGAAGTCGCCTTCGTCAGTCCTTCGTCTGACCCAACACGGCGGCAGCCTCGTACACGGGCCGATCCTGCCCCATGCGTCGTAACTCCGATTCTGCACGAATAATGTCACTGATCAAAGAGAAGCCCCTCACCTCGGTTTGGTTCAAAGTGCCGTACGGTATGCGTCAGAGGATTCGTGACGCCTCAGGCAGTCGCCACGCTCTGATGTGCTCGCATCTGCGAAGTGCGTCGTTTCCAGATACAGCGGCTCTAGGACGCCGAGTCCACGACCCGCCGACTGGGCATAGATCCGCTCTGCGAACGGGCCCTTTCAACTTCGTGAACGAGACTTGCAGGGAATCAAACACATCCCTTTAGTGCTACCGCCTCTGTGACCGGCGCGGAGGCTAGCGCGGGTACCGACAAACGTGGACACCGTAAGTGCATGCAATGACGGCTGTCTGGTAAGTCAGGAACGATTGAAGCTACCACAGAATATCAAGTCATACGCACGTATCATCCAAGGACTCTCTCTACACAAGTCGGTGAAATCGTGCGCCAGGACCTCCGCAGACGCTCCGTCCTCGGCCAAGACGTTCATCCTCTCCATCTCGTCGAAAATCGCATCGAGCTTGCTGCGCCAGACAGACGCGCAACGCGACAACGGGCCGCGTGGACGCTGGGATACTTACCTGGGATTCGGTAGGGGCAGGTCGCAATCGCCGTGCGCGACGAATTCGATGCTCTCCGGGACACGTAAGCTCTTGGGCAGCAAGTGCGGCGCAAGTCTGACTCGATGATAATTGGCCTGTTGGAGACGGACTATAGCGAGAGAGCGAAGTTCAGCGATGGGGGGTCTCACCTTGTCCGGCACTCCTTCAGCCAAAGCCCCATCCCGTCGAAGTCATCCTGGATTGGGGCTTCGAGCGTCAACATGTTCTCCATGCGGTGAAAGGGCCCCGTCACGTATCTGCCTCGAGTTCATTGTAGATATCAACGTAACCAAATTGGTCAATATCGTCGTTGCCACACTGTGCTCCTGATGATACGATGCGATACCTGGTTAGTGAACGTTCTATACTGAGCCCAAAACGTACCGTGCCCCCGCTTTTGTGGCCTCGATGTTGGCCAGCGGAGAGCCAGGAAAGACATAGCAACATCGCGTGGTCACAATTGGCTCCCCCTGGCCGACGCAGAACAGTGCGTTTATTCTTTGAGGAAAGACGGCTGACGCTGTTCGCCCATGCAACGGTAGTCATCCCTGACGAGGGCCTATGTAGAGTATGCACGGCGCGACTGACTCGACCGCTGACAATTCCAACGCAAACCTACGGCGACTTTTGCTTCTGAATGATCTCGCGGGCTGGGACTCAGCTTCTTCGCGGCCTTCTCCTTCACTGGCAGCCTGACAGGACAAAGACGCGAAGGCCGTGGTTCTCGCTCTCGGTTTCCTGACTTTGAGGGGGTCAGACTCCTCGAGCTCGCCACAGCTTTAAGGATCGCGGCTTACAGATGCAAATGACTCTACTTCACGTAGGTCTCACCAGGTCGTACACAGCTTGAGACCTCTCCCCGCACTGTGGCACGATTCAACCTCATGAAGTTGAGTGTGGCCAGAGCCGAGCTGGTTGGCGGTTAGAGGAGGAAGTAAGTAGCCGACAACGCGGACATATCGTCGTCAAGTGAAATAAGACATTGGCCCTGTACTTGATCAACAACAGGTAGTGCAGTCATCCATCCGAGTCGAAAGTTGTGGTGGTGCCCAAGCGTTGTGACGAACTTCGTCACTAGTGCCGCCAGATCTAGATCTTACTTCTTAGGATCTACTGACTCCTAAGCAGTCCAGCGTAGTGATGACGCATTCTTTCTGTTCAAGAGGGACAATAAACCTACGAAATGTGCATACCACAATGCAATACTGATGCAGACCCTGCGAACTACGAGTCGTGGCCGGATCGACCGAGCATACTGTCAGGTACTGAGTACCAGTGAGCTGGACGGCATCAACTCACCCAGTCTGGGTCGTCTGGGGCAATGTACGCCGCCCTTTCCATCATATATACGACATGACAGCAAAGCACCGAACGACACTCAATAATGGGAGACAGCTAATCTAGTTTCCCATCTGCAATAGATATCCCCACCCGGGAAAACCCGCCCGGGCACAAAGTCGAGAGCAGCCCTTTCTCACTCGACCGCCTGACAGACAGCAAGTCAGCGAAAGGCACCGCTACCAACGTGTAGCTACGCACGAAATCTCACGCTTCGTAGTGACGTGGATCGATTGTGGGTGGGGAGGCCGAGGATCCGCGGGTACGCGTTGAGGTTCTTGTGCAGCGTCAACTGGAAGACCGCCGCGCCGCCGTTACTGAGCAATTACCATCAGTCGGTGTCTGACAGCCGCGGAAGACGCTACTTACCGGCTGATGATGGTGAGTATGCAAGGAAGAAACCCAGATCCTGTACCACCTGTTTCCCGCCATCACGTCTGCGATGCACGAAAAACCGTCACGTCACGCACCGCTCGCCGTAGTTTCGATGACCAGATCCTTGTTCGAGATCCATTCTTGTACCACCGCCAGATCGTCGCGCTGTAGTGCACGCCCAGCACGTCGATGTTCTTCACCTCAAACCCGGCTTTCTCAACCTGGTTCACGACCCAGCCGAGCGAGCATGACGCGTCGGCACCAGGGAAGATGTACTTGTTCATGAACAAGCCCCTATGCCCACAAAGTTGAGGACAGAGTCGCGAACTGAAGAATGGAACTTACCAGATGAGATCCTCGTATTGCCATGGGGACGGATACCTGCGACCTGAAGGACGAAGACACCGTCGTCCGCGAGGAGGTCGTACATCTGCCTAAGGAACGTCTGGTAACGCCGGATGCCGACGTGCTAGACACGTAGTGAGACAACGCCATTCGATAGCCGACGAGAAGTACACATACCTCGGCCATCTCGAGACTAACAATCTTCGTGTACGCAGCCTTGCCACCAGGGATGTCGCGGTAGTCCAGGCACAAGATCTTGTGGCGTGTAGAGTCACCGCCCTTGACATGGCAGAGGTCAGGATGGTCCACGATCCACATGCTAGTACGACACTCACATTCTTCTGAATGCGCTCGTTGCCGAACTTCGTCTGATTCCGGCCGAGTGTGATACCAGTGACAGAAGCACAGTTGTAGTTCTTCGCAGCGAATGCACAGAAGGTACCCCAGCCGCAGCCGACGTCGAGGACACGGTCCTCAGGCTTGAGACCGAGCTACGGCGGACAGGGAGTGAGGAGGGCAGACACTAGCGATGTAAGTAGAACAGACCTTCTCGCAGACGACAGTCAGCTTGTTATCTTGCAGTTGCTCGAGGGTCTCTTCTTCATCGAGAGTGCCGACGATACCAGAGGTGTAAACCATACGTGGGCCAAGGAACCAACTGTAAAAGTTGTCGCCACCTAAGCAGCGTAGAGAAGCGTTCAGTCATGGATGAGGGAAGTCAAGGAATTCTGACTCACGGTCGTAGTGTCCACGCACTTGCTCCTCGTCCTGACTGCGCTCGTGGTAGATCACATCGGGAATGAGATTAAAGAGGACGTATTTGAAGAGCTCGGGGGTAAAAATCATTTTAGCCCAGTCGTGTCGTTGTTCCATTATATCGAGAACGTCGCCTAGGCAGAAGGACACGTCAAAGGCGCGCCGGATACATAGGGGTATTGGACTCACCGTTGAAATCAATCTTGTCGTCAAAATACGCGTCGTGGAAGACCTGCATAGGAATTCTCTCCTTGCCATGATACTTTGCCTTGAGTTCCGGGTCCTTGATGGTGATGTACTCTTCGATGCTCCGGCCAGGGAGCTCGATTTTTGTGTTCTTCCTCGGGCCGTACATGCTCATGAGGGTCCAGTACGCGAAGGTGACAGGAATGCCGAGCACAAGGACGAGGAAGAGATACGTCTTGAAGCCGCCACGGTTGATGATGGGTAGAATGCGCTTGACGATCCAGGGCACACCAAGGACGAGGGCGGCGAGGTGGATGTTGCTGAACGAGCCATTGCCCTCCGCAAGGCCGATGAGGGGCGCGTTCTTGATGGCAGACGTGCCTGTCTTGGTGACAGAGTACGAGGACATGTGCATGCTGGACGAGGCAGTGGACCCGGTCATGTCTGTGAGTGCGACACGACGCTCACGGCGGAAAGCAGACGCGACTCGGACGCGCCGCAGCACGACGCGACTTGTTTTATTCGCTGGCACCCGTCACGTGCAGAACACGTAGCGCGTCCTCGCTGCGCGCCCACTAGCGCCCACTGGACGCCATTGCGTCCACCGCCTGCCGACGGTCACGTCCTCGCCTTCGTCCACGTCGTCCTCCTCGTCGTTCTCAGTGCCATGTCCTACTTCCCCCTCAACAACAGGAGCCCGCCGCCGCTGCAGCACCCCGTCCCCACTCATCCTGCCTACATCCCCGAGCCCCCCCACCCCCGTCTCGCCGCAGGCTACCAGCGCTACACCAGCTCTCCGCCCGCCCAGCCGTCGTTTGCCCAGCCTCTCCCATCGCAAGCACAGGGTAGTCGCGTCCCACAAGCGTATCCGAGTCAACAAGGTGTATACAATCCTGTCGGCTCGCCCCCACGGCAACCGGCCGCCGCTCATGGCGGGGTCAACATCCCAAACGCGCCGGTCGACTTTTCAGCATGGGGAATAAACGACGCTACCGCTCAATTCAGCATGCAGATGGGTCGCAGTGCTGTTGCGGCGGGACAAGACTACGTGCAGAAAAATGTGTGTGCCGCCTTGCTTGTCTGCATATCCATAGCTGACCGTTGACCACTTCAGCTGGGCGGCCTCATCCCAATATCCGTGCTCAAACACCACTTCAACGTCTCCAACTCCTACGTGATGAACAAGCTGCGGATCTTGCTCTTTCCGTGGAGACACAAGCCCTGGTCCGTCGTGTTCATCGTTCCGGAACGGCCAAGCCGAGTGGCAAGCACCGCGGGATGACCCAATGCGCCTGACCTCTACATCCCGCGTACGTGCCGTCCGATGCTCATGATAAGTATTCGATACTCACGTTCCGACAGTCATGGCCATCGTAACATATGTGCTCCTAGCTGCCCTTCATTCCGGTCTGCATTCCAAGTTTCATCCAGAGATTCTGGGATCACCGCATCGAAGGCGCTCGCCGTCGTGCTCATGGACTTCATGTTTGTCAAACTCGGCTGTTACTTTCTCAACATCTCCGTGCGTATCTTTCAGCCATGACGTCCCGTCTCGCTGACACTCCGTGTGTTCCAGGGAAGCATCAACCAGATCCTCGACTTGTTAGCCTACGACGGATACAAGTTTGTCGGGTGGGCCTCATTCTCTCTGGCTATAACGCGCGTACTGACATCAAGCGAACCCTCAACAGCGTCATCATCACCCTTATTGCTGGTCTCCTCGGCTTCGGCCGCTCATTGTACATCGTTACATTCGCGTACTCCTTCTTCGCGACCGCGTTCTTCCTCGTAAGTCCCCCACACTGAGCCTACGTGTTCTCGCTCACCGCCATCGCTCCTCTCCCGCCGTTCCTCTGGTCCCCGCAGCTGCGCTCTCTCCGCTCAATGGTACTTCCAGACGCGTCCGCGACGGCGACGCCGGTGAATCCGTCCCAGCGTTCACGACGCGTCACTTTCTTGTTCCTTGTAGCCGTCACGCAGATCGTGTACATGGGTGTCCTCGTCCGCGTATGATGAAGAATATATTTGCGGCGTTGATGCGGATGCTGGCCGGCTTGATCTTGCTGATATTGGGGAGCAGCGTTCTGCTCGTCTGCTGCGTTCACTGCGCTGTCACCCATCTTCTACCTCGCTTTGCCTAGGCCTCAACGACATTCCTTCCACTCGGTTTGCTTGCCTCTCCGCCATCCTTTCGTCTCCGGCGCGTCACTTCCGCATGGACCGAAAGACGGTGTCATTCAACACGCCCTTTCACTCCATACTCGATCAGCACTTCGAGCATGATCACACCGCAGAGCAGAACGGCGCATTCGTCAGCTTCAGCGACTGGTCCACAGACATCTACGGCTCTACCAGCTTATCATGCTCACTGCTAGCATCGACCGTACGCGGCTGCACGCGAGCTTTAGCTAACTGCGCTGCTCATTTACATACATAATGCGAACGCCGGCGGTTATGCCGCCCTTCTCAACCAATGCACATGTCTCAATGTCTCAGTCTCAACAGTTCCTCGATTCCCTACGGGCTGTCTTCACGAAACACGGGAAGTATATTTTTCGGCGGATGAAGCTTTGACTGGAAAGGTCAACCGGTCACGGTCAAGGTTTCGTAGTTATTAATAGTAGCTTTTAGCACCGGCGTCTCCCATAACATGCTCCGAGCTCGCGTCGATCGAACGCGCCTGCCTATTCCCACGCGTTCGCTCTTCCGCTCAACGTCCCCCATGGACGACCCCAGCCCACCGCCCGCCCCCGCAGAGCCCTCCCCACCACCACCGCCGCCGACCACGACGGGCTCACCCACCGACTTCCTCAAGGGCGTCGTCGGAAAACGCGTCGTCGTCCGCCTCACCTCCGGCGTCGACTACCGTGGTGCGTGCGCCGAGTCTTCGTCTCCGTAGCGTTCCGCTGACCGGCCAAGCAGGCCTGCTCTCGTGCCTGGACGGGTACATGAACATCGCCCTCGAGCAGACCGAGGAGCATGTCGGTGGGACGCTCACGAATCGCTATGGGGATGCGTTCATTCGCGGGAATAATGGTGCGTGCTCCCTCGCCCGTACTTAGTTTTTTCTGACGCGCTCATGTACCCTCGATCCTGCCAGTGCTCTATATATCGGCCGCTGAGCCGCTCTAGGACGAGCCGCCAGCCGTTGTTGTAATCTAACAGCGCCTCCGACATCACTCAGAGTCCTACCGCCTCTGTCGCGTCCGAGGCAGCACCGGAGACGCACCATCGGGACGCGATGTCGTCCTGTGTATTTCACTAATGTATTCCATACTCGCCGACTCATGACCTTTGAGACCTCGAGCGAGGCGTGCAATATACAGATCCTGCCCAACAAACCCGAGTTCGATGCTGCGCTCCGTCTCGCTGTGCCGTCTTTCAACGCCGTCTCCGACAACGCTACTCGTCCGTCCCGTGCGCATGGACCGTCTCTTTTACTGGCTTCCGAATCGAAACCACTCACTCGCTATGCTAAGCCAGACTCACTGCCGCGTCGCTCCCTCCGCGTCTTCATAGGAGCGTCGCTGCGCGAATTCCAAGGCGAGTATATCGTGTTGCTCGCCGACCAAAGCTCATCTGCCAGGAAGGATCGGAAGTCGTGACCGTGTACTTGGGTGTGAAGTGCCATGCGCTGAAGATCTACGGACACGAAAGAACACAATGGATCCCCGACGGCTGCAGAAGCATGACGGGCGGGACCGTGCTCGTCGATCGTGTTTGGTATTGAGATAACCGTCATTCCTGAACTACGGCGGATGCCCGGTGGTATGGACGCGCCGTGGCGAGCAGCGCAGCTTTGATGCTCAGTGGACAGTTCGTCAGTATGTTTCATTCACGCACACACGCACGCAGACGGCAGCGTGCTGCTTTGAGATCCATTCACTTAGGCTCAAAACTTCATTGGACTGATCTAGCCTGGGGACGACGCGTTAACCCGATGATCATCTGCACCGATGTTGCTTGTCGGAGGTTGTTCGAGAATATACCCGAAGCACGACTTCTGGAGTAGAGGATGGTGAACGAGGGCACGAATGCTACTTTATGGTTCGCGGGCTACTTGCTCACAAGAGGACGACTGGAGCAGGCTGTGCGCCTGACCACAGATGCTAGTGAGTTCGTGTCTTCCCGACCACTCGTGGCGATTCCGTCTGAGTACAGCTCTTACCGCTTTGCTAACTTGCTTCACCTCGCAAGGGGAGTCTCGTGCACGTGGCTGACGCGTCGCGCGAGGACGCGTCTGGAGAGTGGAGCGACGTCATAGGCCGACTCGCAGGCACGGCGGTGGTGGCGGGTGGCTCTCTTCCGTTCCTGGCACCCCGTTCAAACCCGCCGACGCCCGCCCGCCCTCTTCACTCTCATCCACGACCTCCACCTCTTTCAACAACTTCTAACACGCCGACACCGACCGCGCCTTGCAACACTGAACTCTTCGCTCGCCGACACGACCAAGTCCGCTCACAACATGGACGGTAGTGCCGCACACCTCCCTGAAGACGCCCCGCCCGCGTACACCGAAGTCCCCATCCATGTCGACTCGAAGCCCGAAGCTCCCCTCGCCACTGCGCCCGACGGCAATCCCGTTCTCGAGTCCGAGGCGAACATCGTTGCGCACACCGTCGAGCTTCCGCCGGACGGCGAGACCAGCGCGGATGCCGTCTGACCTCAAAGACCCCGACGTCAAGGACATCGGGTGGAACAAAGATATGGGCCACCTACCTCCGACGATCGTGAATGGCTATCGAACGAAGATCTCTTCTTGCTCGTTCGGAGGTTCAATAAGGTGCGTGGATCCTCGTTTTTTGTCTACCTCTCTCACGTTTCGTAGCAACTGTATCATGTCAAAGCTATTCCGGAGCCCCTCTGGCCACCTCGACCTCGAGATATCTGAAAACGAGGAGTTCTCTCCCGACAAGCTTCGCGCCACTTAGAGCGATTCTACATGACCGTCGTACGTATCTTCCTCGTCATCGTTCAGACTGCAGATGCTCAGGTCCTCGTCTATCAGATTGTCAGTATTGCAGGCTTCGGCAAGCACATCGCTCGCGTACGGTCGTGGAACGAGCCGCGCAGGACGACGGGCTTCTGTGTTGTACGGATCTACTGTGTATCCAGTCTGCTACCTGCTACTCTCGTTCGGCTCACAGGCCTACTACGTCGCGTGGTGGAGCAACCTCCTCGGCGCGCTCATCTGCACGACCTCATCGTACTCATCCTCCACCCGCCTTCCGCAAGTGGCTCTTCCCGCCCGCGCCCTCGCCGCCGTCAGCGCCACCAGCGGCAACTGCAGGTCCCCGTGCAGGCGCCATCGGCAGCAAGGACAGCCTCACGGGCGCCGCGAGGCCCACAAGGGCGAGGCCGTCGAGCAGGAGGCGAACAACTTCGTCTCCGGCGTCGGATCGTTCGCGCTTGCGACCGCGACGGGCCAGCAGGTCGCACCGAACGCAGACCTGAGGACGTGCCGACGAGAAGCTCGCGCAGCAGGAAGAGGAGAACAGCGGTCTACGGGCGCGATGCCGACCCGATGCAGATCGCGGGCGCGACGGCGGACGCGAAGCACGTCGCGCATGGCGCGAGGACTGATGGCAAGCACGACGCGACGAAGAAGCACGTCGAGAGCGCGATGTGGGAGAAGGCGAGGCCCGTCATGCGTGCTCTCGCTGACCTGGTAGATACATGGGAACGTTTTGGAAAGTAAGTGCGTTCGCTATCTTCCTTTGACGTCTCTCAACGTACATTGCTAGTGTCCTAACCCCCACTGCGCCGTTCTCGCAAACGCCCCGCCTGCGGCTCGCGGCGCTGGTGCTACCGGTCATGATAGTGACCACAGCCGTTCCGGCTGCTCTGTTCGTGAAGGGCGGGTCGTTCGCAATGGGTTTCGCGATGTTTGGGCAGCCGCTCATTACCCGCGGGATTCACTGGCTTAACACCAACTATCCTAACTGGCTGCAGATGCTCGAGATGCGGAGGTTCGTGACCTCTATCCATGATGCGCACTCACTCACACAAGCACAGATCAATCCTCAAAGGTGTACCGACCAACGCGCAGCTTACTCTCGCGTTGCTCCGGATTGCAGAGGCGACCCACACCCTCTCCGCCGCCGCCTTCCATGAGCATCCCGACGGACGACCCGAGTCACACCCCGACGGCGCCAAGGCCGAAGTAGCAGAGTACGCCGACAATCACCTCGACTTTGATGCTCGAACTACGAGATTGAAGGTACCGACAGGCTGAACACGCAGACGACGCTGCGGAGCAGGACGGCAAGCACAAAACGAGCAAGCTCGCCAAGATCGTCAAGGGCTCCGCGAAGGCAAGCGTCAACAGCGTGATCGGCATCGACCACCTCAAGGCAAGCTCGGTCGGGCGCGGCCAAACGACGCTTGGCGCCGTGCCCAGCGAACGCCGGACGGGACCATTGACGGCCCAACGGGTAGTCGCGTGGGCCTTGGGACGGACCGACGACGTATGCGTCGCGGTATAACGGGAAACGGGGCTATGTCGTGCTCGTGACGAGCGCGGCGACGCCCTGCGTTTCGTTCGTGTGGGAGAAGGACCTCTCGAAGAACCTTGCGAGCTACGCCAAAGCTGTTGCTGCGAAGGCGAAGGGCGAGAGCGGGGAGCCCGAGGCGCCACCTGCGGTGTTTGCGATTCCGCTTGCCGAGATTCAGGGTTACGGAAGGTGGGCGGGTATGGATGGAAGGGTAAGATGGTTATTGGATATGCGCTGCAGCGTGCGGTAGTGGATGGGCTCGGGATTGAGGACAAGGATGGGAAGACACACTATCTGACTGCAATCAAGGGTAGGGATGAGTTGTTCAATAGGCTCATTGCCATTGGTGGGCATAAGTGGGAGCAACTGTAATACTGGTGGCATGAGCATGCAAAGGAAAATGATGTAGCATACTAGTTAACTATCCTGTATCAATCTGTGTCTGGCACAGGACAATCCACTAATCCACTGCAAGTTCAATCCTGGCCATGGAGACATAGTATCACAGATGAGTTATTGTGGGTTTCCCATATTCACTGTACAAGGGCAATGACTAACTATCAGACATCATGATAGCACAGCCCAAAGCTCTGACCTATGGTACTACTTGAAGAGGATGGCTAGGCAATTAGGTCTACAATGTAGTGTTGATTTCAGCTCATCAGGCCACATTCACAATCACATGACAGGACAAGCACATGTCAAGGCTGAGTATGAACTTAATTTCTGTGGGTATATAAGACCATCCTCCTTCTGCTTTGCTCCTTGCACTCAACTTTCATCATCCCTTTGTGGTTCAAAGTGCATACACCTCTACTGAGTCCATCATGGTGAGTTCAATACAATCTATGCATGTATGAATGTTGTACTCAGTGGTGACATAGTTCCCAACACAAGATCCTGGACATGTCAGAAGCAAGGCCCCAGCCCAGAGAAAGGTCAGTCATTCCCTACTCTGACTCTGCTCCCAGAGTAGAAACATGTTATTTGTATAGATACCAGCTGATAACCAAGAATATGTCAACAATGTGGTGGGCCATTACATTGATCACTGATCTAACTCATGTTTCATTGTAATCCTGAGCAGGAAGCCAAGCACATGATGATTGATCTGCTTAATTGCAAGACAGCTCAAGAAGAGGAGCAGCTCATCATTGACTATAGAGAAAAAGCCAGCAAGCCTCTGTCCAAGAGGATCCTAGCAGATGAAGAACTCAGGAAACTACTACTGGAGATTATGCAGTACCAACCTTTCTTAGACAGCAAACAGCTGTCTTCAAACCTGTTTGATAAGTGGTCCAGAGGCCTTGGGGGGTGAGATGCTATCAAGCCTGTTGTTATCTCCCTTATAATGATTATCATTATCTAGGTGTACAATGTGTTGTTCAAGCAGTGGTCCCTCACCCTGGCACTACTGTGCAGTGACATAAAGCTGCCCAGTCACCAGATTTGGATTAGCAGGTTCAACACTATGGACAAGTCCCAGCAGAAGGCAGCTAGGGCTGAGATGGTTGCCAAGCTTGATGAAGCCCTCAGTGTGGACTCATCCCACCCAGAGTTTATCAAACAGGAGGTCATGGACCTCTTTGAAGTGCTTTACAGGAGGCACTTTAAGCCCATGCTTCCAATGCTAGGCTCAAAAGCACAGGAGGCCCAGTGGATGAAAGCCATGAACTCCTACAAGGATGACCTCTTTGTTGGAGTTGATAAGCTTGTGGAGACCATCAAGGCCAATGCTGTGGATGGAGATGAGGCCCACAAGTATTGGAACACTGTGGAACAGTTGTACATCAAGTATGACTGGTATCACCACTTCAAAAGCCCAGCTTTAGGCCTCTATCTCAGTGGCATGTCCATGCCAATTCTGACTCCTACCATGATGGTGGATGTCATCAAGATGCTAGAAGATACTGTTCCACAATGGAACAAGGTGTGTGCTCATGTTATAGTATGACTAGGTCATTTATTCCAATTTCCTTGTAGGTTGCTCATTGGATAGCACCCATGGCCAGCATGCATACCTTCCAGTACAGGTCAAACAGGTTGTGGACCAATACATGGGATGGTGTCAGGCTATATATTCAGCAAGCCTACATTGTCTCTGCTATTGACAAGGGGATTCCAGTGCCTTCCCCAAGAAGAGTAGAGCTGGTCCAAAATTATATGCTTATGGAGGTGAGTCATTCCATTATCTGGGCCCCTGCTATGGCTGATTGCCACTTAAAGGTCATTGAATGCATGCTCAGGTATCTTCAAACCAGCATACAGGAGCTTAAGGTCCTCAAGGACCAAGGGATCTCATGGAGAAGCATACATATGACTGGCAAAGCCAGCCTTGGGCCCATTGCCTAACCTTGTTCAGGGACTACAGATTGCAGGTCATGGGTGAGAAGAAGCATAGCAAGCTGCTCAGGACCTTCCCTGTTGTTCCTGAACAACCAGACGGCAGCCCTCTCAAGGCTCATGCATGGCACAGCCACCTTCTCTCCATCATGCACACCACCATCTTCCCATTCTATGAGGACATGCCTAAAGGTTCCCAGGACAAGCAAACCAAGACCCATCTTGGCTACATGCTGAACCTAGCCATGGATCATGATCAAGACTTCAAGTCTCTCCACTATGATCATGCAGTCATCATCCTCAGGGATCAACTGGCTATCATACAAAAGGGATGGATGAAGAAGGGCTGGATACTCCCAAGATTCTACTGGGACAACTGGGATCTTGGCTCTCCCAGGAAGAGCAATCCTGCTGAATGGACTGCACAGCTTAAGCAGCATCACAAGCATCTGATGGAGATACAATCCATCATGTCTCAAGTAGATTCCAATGGTCTTTTGTCCAAAAGCCTCAACAGTGAGTATGAGGTTTTTATGGAGGTGAGTTCTCTCCTGTCAGCTATGAGGGCTGGACTCTGATAGAGCTCATGGATAACAGAAGTTCAGGCAGCCTTTACTGGCTGTCCAAGGTGAGTAATTCCATCACAGCACACCCCATCCCCTGTATTGTTGATCAAGCCTCATCTACATCTGACTGCCCTCATCCAGATGATCATGCTGCTATTAGGCAACTTGAAGGAGCTACAAAAGACAACACACCTCAGGGCAACAAGGTATTCATTGTCTCAGTCTGCAAAGATGCAAGCTCATTTGTTGATCAAAGTAGTGCCTGTATACTTCAGAAGGCCATCTACCAACTTGCTGGGGAGTGGGCCATGCATGGAAATATGATCCCAGTTGTATTCAGGTTGTCTGTCTTCTAGCTCATGAAATCATTGCTTGAATCTCACTTATCAAATGCATTGACTGACATATACTAGTCTGTGAGGCTAACTTCCATGCTTTACCAAACGATTGAACTGTGACAATAACAATAACCTCACACAGGCCAAGTTGAAGTCATCAGCCAGTATTATAGTAGTCACAGAGGTACTTGCTCAGCTCACCATCCTCGAGCCTACTGAGTAAGATTTGACGTTCCGAATGGTAAACCCGGAGTGAGATCTGGCCGTCTGAAACGGTGCGGCCGGCGCCGGCCGGAGGGGTCCGGGTCAACGTTGCAGACATTGTCATTGCCAGCACGTTGCCAGCGGTCCGGCCGGAGTGCATGCCGGCCGGCTCTGCCTCGTCTCCAACGTTGCGGC
>NW_025955210.1:0-57509 GCF_022376445.1 Fomitopsis serialis | reverse complement strand
CGCGATGTTGCTGGGCATCAGGTCTTCAAGGTCTCCTCGCAGTACCGTCAAGAAATCAAGCAGAAAGCAAAACTGTGGTTGAGAAGGATTTCTTGCACGTGAAGGTGTCCGACCGGGGCCGTGACGGTAAGAGGCTCAACGCCGCAGCCAGGGCTGAGAAGCTGGCCAAGGCGACAGAGGCCCGCATCAAATGGCTCAAGGAGAAGGACGCTTTCCACCACGGCAACCTCGAAATGCCTGACCCCGACCTTGACCCCGTGGTACGTATATAGTTGATATCCTACAACGTGGTCATAACTGACATCTGACCTCGGGACAAGACCTGGGAAGTCGACTTCGACATGCCCTTCCACAGCGAGACCCTGGCGGAGCTCATGGCCCGTCAGTGGTGGCTTGGAGCAAACCCCGAGGGAATGCGTAAGGAGAACCAGGCGCGGTTTGACCTCGGCAAACCACTATCCAGCAACATGATTGCACTTTCGTGCAGTGCGGTGAGTCTACGTATCCTCTTTGACTAGATGACCCCTCAGTTGATTTTTATGATGGCCAGATACTTGTTGCGCTTGAAGAGGCGGCAAGGGGACAGACCATCAATTTCGACGAGAGGCACTACACTGTCGAGTAAGTCAACACCGGCTATAACACACCCAGCTAACTTGAGAGTCCCAGGCACGACCGCTTCCAGGCTCGGATCGACAAGTTCAGGCGGCTCGCCAGCACAGGCGATTGCGAGAAGCGTGCCGGGGTCATTGCCTTCGTCAAGTCCATGGACTCCACGCTGAACAACTATATACGGTAACATGATCTTGTGTGCTCTCAATTCTTGCTGACCATAAATTACACTGTCAGTGCGCTCGCAGGATTGCGTGTCGACGACAGTGACGCTGGCGACGGGGGCCCCGCTGAAGACGATGAGGACGATGACATGTTCAACGCGAACTGGGAGAAGAAGACCGCTTCCAGAGCGTAACGAACATCGCTATTGAGCAGTCTCCAACGGGGATGTACGATACGTATTGTTTTCTGTGTTGTATTTCTCTGGTGCATGCGCACAGGCTCCCCATTCCTTACGTCCGGTCACTGCCCACTGTTGTCCCATCACCTCCAGTAGCACAATACCTCTTGTCTCTACCATCAGCTGCTGGATGTACGTCTGCCTGTCATGTGTTGTTTGTATGCCCCATCTGTATCATCTTTTGCAATGTATTCAATGGCCCAGATTTTATTGTGAATCACGGTTGAGAAAATACTGAGGAATTGAGAGGGCTCTGGGAAGCCTTGCAACACCTTCCAAGTAGCCTAAAAGCATTATTAAAGGACCAAAGAAAATGGTTCAGAGCAATTTCAAAGTGATTGAAAGCAGCATTATTGATTAAATGGACGGCGAACCCATGAAATTGAAACCAATGTGAAGAGAATGTTAACAAGGGAGGGTAGCTTTTAAACAGCTAAAAAGGGTTTGGGTTACTTTGAAGGCTTCAGATTAGGGCACTTGTGTATGAGCCGCTCTTGGCGCTTGGAGGTGCTTTTCTGCTCTGAAAGCCGTGAGAAGTGTTTGTAAGGGCTTTCCGAGACAGGGCATTTTTCCTGATGCACTGACTTGAAGGAAGCAGAATAAGTACATGAGGCCGTGGTAGTATGGTTCATGAAGGTATGACTCACCTGCCCTGCTGCAGATCATCAAATGCTCCCCCTCTAGTGTAGCGTTCTGATGACAATCCATCGGAATATCTGTCAGATTGAGTACATTGCAGAGAACACGACTCGAACGGTATCACTCACCACCGCCGCAAAGACTTACTGCCGTTGACAGGTCGAGACTCGAGCCACGGTTATACTCGTGTCCGAGTCCGAGATAGCCATCAGGCCACCGCCCAGCGTACAACTTGAACTGGTGGGTATCAACCCGGAGAGCAACGTGGCGCGATTGCCATCGGAGGATCTGTTTAGTTGGCTGCAGAGAACATGACTCGGCTGTCAGTACTCACCGTGTCAACGAAATACTGTCCTTATTGACAGGTGTACTTGTGTGGATGGGTCTCGAGACACGCAGTCAAGAGTCGAGTATGGCGTCGCACGATTTGAACCAACGTGGGACAGCGCTAGACACTGCCCTGTCACGCTCTGTGGGTCTGTCTTTGGACGCCTTCTTTGGCCTGTATTTGCACACCGGTGTCCGCCGAATCCACGACACAAACACTGTGAGTTGTGACAGTGGCTTCGACAACACGTCCGCAGAATGGACGGCCGACGCGCCCACTCCTCTTCCTGCATATGCACCTGCAACCGACTCGGCGAGTCTCAAGCTTTCAAGCCCAAGTCTAGGTGAGATAACGAAGAGGCTTACCTTATTCGTCCACTGCACAAGCCAATGAGATCGCAGTGATCTCATCGGTACTGAACACTTGCCAAGAGTCATATAGGGCCACTCGGCGTGATATTCAAGGCCTCGAGGTGCAGTGTGGTGTCCGGGTCAATAAACAGACCACATGGTACATTTCAGTGGATCGGCGGTTCGGTACGAGCATTTCACACTCTGGCGGTCAGTGATACTTCAGGCTAACATCCGAAATGCCAAAGCCCCTGCGAGTCGCAGACAGCCTCTCATTCCTGCCCTTTCGTGCACATTGCTCCGAGGCGTCTCGGAATCACGTCTGCCCGAACCACTGTACTACGACTTACATTACCCCAGGCCGACCGCTATGGGATGCTCACTGTCTCACACCGCCAGTGAGTGGCCGTCCAACTCGGCGATTCGAGCCTTGTGTGCAAAACACGCCAACTTATGTAACCTAACTTTTGATCAGGCTCATCGCTTGTCAGAAACTCCCGGAGCGAGGACGCGGCAGGCGTCCACTCAGATGCCAACCGCGGGAGCCCAGCGAAGCGCGATGGAATGTTGGAAGGGAAGCTCGAGGATTTCTTCAAGAGCGAGACTCACAGTGGACTGGAGCTCAGTGGTTCAATCGATCTCGGGCTCGCAACGCACGTAAGTCATTTCGTTACATTTTGGGCTCGTTTTCCAATGCTGTGACTTTCCCTAGGTCGTGAACTTTCTTCGTGCAGATACCGGCTGGCGCATGGCGTTGCGGTATACGTCGCCCGTGACCGCGACGTCTCCGCTTGAACTCACAATCGCGCTGATCGCTGCATGTCTTCATGATTCCTTCATCCCGCGTTGCCGACACCTCACCGTCTTGGGTGAACTGCGCACGGCGCTGGAGGCCGTCGGAGTGGAACAAGACCTTGATTGGCCGGATGCCCTTCCGCTCGCGCACTTCATGGTGCGTGTTGCAGAGGGCTATCTCACCATCAATACTGGTACTGTAAGTCTTCATGCTCGTGCACATTGTTTGTTCTGAACTCGCCACGAACTCCTTGCAGGATGTGCACATGATCAATGACCAACCTCACGCATACATTGCAGCACATAAGATCGGCAGGTCGAGCACCATATATGTATCTGATAGCTCGGACGCTGAATCAGACATGCCCTCCCTCGAGTCCGTGAGCAGTTGCCTGTGATGTGTAGCCGAGGGTAGCCATTTTATACAATTGTTATGTAAATACTACGAAATGTACAGCTTCATATGCTCGCGTCCGCTCGTTTCCCATCCGCACGCACCGTCCGCGCGCCCTCCCGCCCTGCTGCCCGTTCGGTGTTTGTTGCTGTGTCCGTATCCGCAGCGCGTTCGTCGGCTGCGCTTGCACGCGGGGCATTGGCCCTACGCGCTCGCGACCGGCGTGTGTTGGGCGCGTCCGGGCCCTACTCATCCTCGCCGTCTCCTGTCTCCTGCTCACGCACGCGGCCCGTTCGTCAGCCGTGCTTGCGTACGGGGCATTGACCCTGCACACTCGCAGTTGCCGTGCGTCGTTGCCTGCTTGTGTACATGTACTCGCCTGTCCGCCTGTCCGCCCACTCGCCTGCCCGTTTTGCCTGCCTACGCCTGAGCGTTCGTCGGCTGTGCCTGCGTGCTGGGCATCTGCCCAGCGCGCTGGTGGTCGGTGGCTCTCGCCCGTCCTCTCGCCCGTCCTCTCGCCCGCTCACTCCCTGGTTTGCCCACCTGTCCTCTCACCCACTCACCCACTTGCCCGCCCGCCCGCTGTCGCGCCCACTTCCCAGCGCACCCGCTGGTCCGCCCGTCTCCCAGCTCCTCAGTCTGCTTACCCGATCGCTTGCAGGCATTTTCATCGGCCGAGGTTGCGTGCTGGGCGTTCGCCCAGCGCGCTCATGGTCGACGTGTGCTGCCGCCCGCCCGTCCGCTCACACGTCTGCTCATCCGCCTGCACCCTGTTTGTCGGCCGTCCCTGCACGCAGGGCATTGGCCCTGCGAGCTCGCGGTCGTCGTGCGCATTAGGTTGCAGGTCGCCGCGTCCTGGGCCTGCGTTAGTGGGCCCGTTCGCGTGTGTTTGCACTCACCCGAGGTACTGGCCCTCGCCCGTTCATCCCTCCCCGCTGTCCACTCGCTCACTTGCCCTCACGCCCGCCAGCTCGCACATCCCCGGTTCCTGTGTCCGTCGCTAGTTTGTCGGCCGCGTCTGCACGCAGGGCATTGGCCCTGTGTGCTCGTGGTCATCGCACTGCACGTCGCCGCGTTCTGTGTCTACGTTAGTGGGCTCGTTCGCGTGCGTCTGCACTCACCGGGGGACTTTTGCCCTCGCCTACCCTCGCCCGCCACACCCTTCCCTGTCGTCTGTTTGTCGTCCGCTCGTCGTCCCCGCTCGTCTTCCGCGCCCGACGTCTGCTCGTCGCCCACGCCCGCCGGACGCTTGTCATCTGCGCTCGCCGGACGCTTGTCATCTGCGCTCGCCGTCCGCTCGTTGTACGCGCCCGCCGTCTGCTCGTTGTCCCCGCTTGTCGTTCGCGCCCGCCGTCTGCTCGTTGTCCACGCCCGCCGTCTGCTCGTCACCCGCGCCCGCCGTATGTTCGTCGCTCGTTGCTGTGCCCGCGCCCGCGGCGTGCTCGTGGGCTGCGCTTGCACATGCGGCTTTTGCCGTGCGTGCTCGCCGTCCGCGTGTGTGCCGTGCTTGGGATTGTTTCGCCTGGGGCTGTGGGCGAGTTGAGCACTCACCTGGCGAGAGGATAGGGTGGCAGACGCCCCGCGGAGCGACACCCTCGGGCAAGTTCGGGCGCTCGCGGAGTTGCCTCTTTGGGCAATACCGCCACGGGTGCGACACCGCGCAACACCGCAACACCGGGAGGCGGGTACGCGGTAGTCGCGGTGTGGCGAGGATCGCACACCGCACCCGTACCCGGGGACACCTCGGGTATGTTACCGCGGGTGTACCCGATACCCGTGTCCATCCTTACTATATCGGGTCACGATCTCGGACAGCCTAGGTAGTCGGTCACTCGAGCCTCATTCAACAATCACCCCTTCTATAGCTATGAAATAAATCGTAGCATGTCTCAATGCATCCTTGTAATGCCTGTACAAAATTTGAAGCCAATACACTGAGATCTGTGTGCAGGAAAAATCATCCTTTGCGATGATACCTATTTCTGGTAAGCAGTGTGGCTCACCCTACTCTCGACCAGAACTTTAGCTACTGAGCTCGACTCAATGATCGTATATTTTTTCTCATATTTTTCTCGTATTTATGAGGTCTCTTAACATACCTTCTCACAAGAATTCAGGTCATTATGGCCCATACAGAGTGAGGAGGGCTTGTCGAATGCTTAGGTGGCCGAGATCGTGACCCGATATAGTATCCAAGATGGAAAATGTGCGTGTGGGAGATCATGATGCGGAGATGCCTCCGGTCCGTCATGGGTGTTGTGCTCTAGAAGAGGGAGGTAGCTGCTGATGCTGCTTGAAATGCTGTAGACAACCTAGGGACAAACGCGGAGGTGATTCATTTTTGAATTTTGTATGGGACGAGGGGTCTGCAGGACGGCTGAGCACCGAGGGCAAAGTCGGACACTAGTCGTCAGGGAAGCCAGTGCCGCTATTGTTTGCGCAAAATAATTTCATTTCGAGAGTCACCTTGGCTGGATACTGAGCAACGAGCAAGAAAACACGACGTCGACGACAGAGCAGTGCGAGGATGTACTACATACAGCAAGCGAGAACCAAATGGTGGCCAACCACTTTTCAATACGCGTTGTCGTCATGACCTGCATCTGGTGCCATAGGCAGCTGAGTGCGCTTCACTTTTGATTCAGGTTCAGTTGGTGTTTCTCTGAATTTGGTTGCCCTTCACTTCATCTTTGCTGAGTGTGATTCGCTTTTGATTCAGGTTCAGTTGGTGATTCAGGTTCAGTTGGTGATTCAGGTTCTGTTGATGTTTTTCTGAATTTGGTTGCCCTTCACTTCATTTTTGCTGAGTGCGCTTCGCTTTTGATTCAGGTTCAGTTGGTGTTTGATTCAGGTTCTGTTGATGTTTTTCTGAATTTGGTTGCCCTTCACTTCATTTTTGCTGAGTGCACTTCGCTTTTGATTGAGGTTCAGTTGGTGCTTTGTTTTTGCTGAGTGCGCTTCGCTTTTGATTGAGGTTCAGTTGGTGCTTCACTTTGTTTTTGCTGAGTGCGCTTCACTTTTGATTCAGGTTCAGTTGGTGTTTCTCTGAATTTGGTTGCCCTTCACTTCGTTTTTGCTAGGTGTGATTCGCTTTTGATTCAGGTTCAGTTGATGTTTTTCTGAACTTGGTTGCCCTTCACTTCGTTTTTGCTGAGTGTGCTTCACTTTTGATTCAGGTTCAGTTGGTGTTTGATTCAGGTTCTGTTGATGTTTTTCTGAACTTGGTTGCCCTTCACTTCGTTTTTGCTGAGTGCACTTCACTTTTGATTCAGGTTCAGTTGGTGTTTCTCTGAATTTGGTTGCCCTTCACTTCATTTTTGCTAGGTGTGATTCGCTTTTGATTCAGGTTCAGTTGGTGCTTCACTTCGTTTTTGCTGAGTGCACTTCACTTTTGACTCAGGTTCAGTTGGTGTTTCTCTGAATTTGGTTGCCCTTCACTTCATCTTTGCTGAGTGTGCTTCACTTTTGATTCAGGTTCAGTTGGTGTTTGATTCAGGTTCTGTTGATGTTTTTCTGAACTTGGTTGCCCTTCACTTCGTTTTTGCTGAGTGCACTTCACTTTTGATTCAGGTTCAGTTGGTGTTTCTCTGAATTTGGTTGCCCTTCACTTCATTTTTGCTAGGTGTGATTCGCTTTTGATTCAGGTTCAGTTGGTGCTTCACTTCGTTTTTGCTGAGTGCACTTCACTTTTGACTCAGGTTCAGTTGGTGTTTCTCTGAATTTGGTTGCCCTTCACTTCATCTTTGCTGAGTGTGCTTCACTTTTGATTCAGGTTCAGTTGGTGTTTGATTCAGGTTCTGTTGATGTTTTTCTGAACTTGGTTGCCCTTCACTTCGTTTTTGCTGAGTGCACTTCACTTTTGATTCAGGTTCAGTTGGTGTTTCTCTGAATTTGGTTGCCCTTCACTTCATTTTTGCTAGGTGTGATTCGCTTTTGATTCAGGTTCAGTTGGTGCTTCACTTCGTTTTTGCTGAGTGCACTTCACTTTTGACTCAGGTTCAGTTGGTGTTTCTCTGAATTTGGTTGCCCTTCACTTCATCTTTGCTGAGTGTGCTTCACTTTTGATTCAGGTTCAGTTCATCAGGAAAAACTCCCTTGTCTTGACAAGTATTCTAAGTACTGCATGTCTTGAAATCTATAAAGTACTTGGCAAGACAAGTCATATGCTTGAAGTACCTGCACAAGAGAGCCTATGCTTGAAGTTAAGATATCTTTTGTGTCTTCAGACTATTGATGTAGGTTTACTCTACATGTCTTGATGAGCTTGCAAGACGTACATGATAATGTGCTTATTTCAAGACATGTGGACATTGTCAATCAACATTTGAATCTCCATGGCTCTCAAAAAAATCTGTGTCTTGTCGTAGTGGGCAACTTCCACAAGTATTGGAACCCAAATTGAGATGAAATCAATAATATTATTGCGCACTGCGCATGACATCACAGCATAGGTAATTGTTAGAGCAGTACAGAGCGTGTTATACAACATTACAGAGCAACATAAAAAATGTATCACCTAACCGCCTTACGAACGACAACTGATGATTGACCAGTGACCAGTGACCAGCAACATGTCACTCATGTCGAGAGAATGTCGAGAAATGAGACGGACGGCTAGACGAATGCCGACACGGATGGCAGGACGGCGATATGGACGGAGATACGGACGGCGGCACGGACGGCGACACGGACGGCGACATGGACGGCGACATGGACGGCGACACGGCGAGATGACGATACAGCGATTGACTATAGAGAGACGAGGAAGTTGTGTAGATGCTGTAGTAGATAGTCTGACGATTGTTCAGGCGCTGATCCAGGATGTACAAGAATGAGAAGATACTTACCTTGGCATGCTGTGCTCAGGCGTCGGAGAGTACGTGGGAAGCCTCACGCCCAGCTTCTTCTTCATTGACCTGAGGCTCGACTGGGGAACAATCGTTCATTGTACACACATACTATTGACAGTGATGCACTTACCCTCAGGCGCCTTCGACGTCGTCGTCTTTGACGACGGCGGCTTCGACGATGTGGCTTCGAGATGACGGCTTCGACGATGTCGGCTTCGGATGACAGCTTCACGATGTCGGTTTCGAAGACGACGGCTTTGACGATGGCTTTGCAGCCTTCGTTCCGGTGGCCTTAGTGTCGCCGACCTCTACATCGCTCCACGCATGAACTGCTCGCCAGGGCTACCATCGTCAGCGATGTCTTGCTTATCCTTCGATCTCGAGACTTGCTGCTCATTGATGAGTGCGCTGGACCAACATTGAGATAGACTCGACGTTTAGAAGGTTAGTATTAATGCCACTTACCTGACATTGGTCCACATCATCTCCTTCAGAGCTTGGTACACCTCCGATGGTTGCTTTCGAACTGATCCAGGATGCCCATGATGTTGATCCACCTACTCACACGTGAGGGAGAAACACTACGCTAGACAGACTGTTACACTCACTTGGCCGCATATAGCTTGTTAGAGAAGTGGTGAGTCCCTGTGGCTATGTCCACCAACGCCGCCTCGATCTATAAAAGAATTGTTCAGTATTACAGCTGTCCATAAACTAACGTGAACAAAACTTACCGCATTGCACACAGGGCTATGAGGTTGTTCGGAACCTCACTGAACCGATCGTACCTGCGACTGACGCAGTGTCCCTGTGTCCATGGAACCAGTGCTGCACAATGACGTCGGACAACGCCTTGTGCTGGAACGGTTTCTTGCGGTTCACGACGCTCGCCTGTGGGGCCCTTCAAGAACAAGCAGTAAACATCCAAGATGACTGTACATACCTTCATGTCGACCTCGTAAGGTTCGTCCGACTGCCAGGCGATGTCGATTTCGCCGAAGATAAAATTCGGCATTGAGAATTTGCCCTGTGTGTTCGACTTGAGGAGGAATGTTGCGGCTGCGACTCTGTGCTGCGTCGAGAGGCTTCCCAGGCTGTAGGCACTGTCGACCACAATCTTCGCTTTCTTCTTGACCTCGTTTCGGAGCTGAGACGCGCCTGTCCACACCTGCAACAAGACTCAGTTCGTTTGATGTGTCAGGAACAAGTGACTTACAACACTGGCGACGTTCTCGCGAAGAACGTGGTTGCGTTTCTTTTTCAGGGTCTTGAACCCTGACACAAGGTAATCAATCTTCTTGCCATCCTCCGCGCGATGGCGGCGAGCGTCCTTCAAGGCCCTCTTGATGACGAGGTGCTTGTGGGGCAGCTGACTGATGTTCTGCGTCTTCTCGGAGGTCCATGCGTGGTCGAGTGAGAGGCGGAGGCAGAGGTACATCTGTGAGCACGTAACAATAGGCTTGAGGGTCTCCGGGATGTCCCTGGCCTGCGCACGACGACGACCTTCGGACTTCTGCCCGGCCGCGCTGCTGCTGCTACGTTTGCTTCTCTTGCCTTTGGACTGCCCGGCCTTACTCTTCGGGGCCTTGACAACCTGCAGAACTTCATCGACAAAGCAGTGAATGCGGGATGATTGACTTACAATCACTTCATCCTCACTGTCCTTGTCCATCGCCTCGTCCTCCGCATCTCTGTCTTCCTCCGAATCATCGTCGTTGCTGTCGCTGTTGCTGTCCGAGTCACTGTCCGACTCATGGTCTTCTTCCGTATCGTCCGCGTCCGGCTCGGTCTTGTTCTCCGACTCGGTGTCGGTGTCCAACCAGTCGTGCTGTTTCTTCTGCTTCTTGTTGACCCTCGTACCCTTGCCCTTGTTCTTCTCAACCGCTGCACCCTTGCCCTTGGTCTTGACCGCCGCACCCTTGCCCTTGTTCTTGTTGACCACCGTCTGCTGTGTAATCTATCATAGTTTGAGATGAGTAAATAAAGATGCACTCACCTTCACCTTTTTTGGAGGTGAGTCAATGACAACGGCATCCATGCACCACACTTTCTTGGCTTTGGCACGCTGCGTGACGTTAGTGCGTTGCTCTTTGTCGTCTTCTGACCCACTGTCCCCATGAGCATGGTTGTTTCGCTGCCTTGCCTTCGGATTGTTTTTTGACGTTGCTGACGACGATTGAGGCTTACCTATGATGTTGCTTGCAGATTAGCTAGGAACCTATGGGAGGACCCACATACCGAGAGCTGTCGCAAGGTTACACTCGTCTGCGTCGAGCAAAGTGTCGCCCCGGTCATTCTTGGCTTTCTCAGGTTCGTTCGCCGGCTTCCGACCAAACGCAGGCCTTGGTTTAGGTTTGGCTTGCATACCACTTCTGTTAGTAGTTCGATATACTTATTAGCTTGTGTAAAAGACTCACGGCGCGGAGGCAGAGGTGCCTCTGGGGGATTATCCACATTGTTCGCATTGCCCACCTCTCGCTCTGGCTCCACTCGCATCTCCTCCTCTGCTTCCGCTTCCGCCTCCGCTGCCACCTCCTCCTCCTCGACAAGCTCGTCCTGTTCTTCATACTCGCTGAGCTTGATCTCCACGTTCTTCTTCACCTTCTTGCGCCTCAGTTGCTCATCCTCATCCTCCTCGTCCTCTGCGCCAGACGTGTTCTCCTCTAGCAACATAGCTGTGCTCGTCCTTCGTACGTCTGTTGTGAGTTCAGCATTCGTTTTGTGTCGTCCATCCCAATCAACGTGAAGTTGAGCACTCACTGGATTGATGTTCGGCCGCCGCCTGCTTCTCGGCCTGCTCCATCTTCGCTTTCAACTTGTCATACAACCGCTTCTCGGACGGGGACAGAATGTCGGGCTGGGAGGTCTTGCCATTTCTCTCTGGGGTTTCCTGCCTGCCGCGCTTGGAACCCGTGGCGCCCTTCGATGAGGCTTTCGTAGCGGTGGAGGACTTCTTAGCAGCCGGCGCTGACTTTACAGCGGCCTGACCAGTCTTAGCCTTCGTGGTCGGCTGGCCGGTGGGCTGGCGTGCCGCACTACGGAGAGACTGACGTGTAGCCATTCCAAGGTGCAGTACGTTCACTGAGAGCGAGCGGTGGTGAGTGTTGACGGAACAGTGAAAAATATTAGATAACACACCGTGTGAGCGGACTCTGACTCACCGCTGGATGAGGTTCTCAAAGTCTTCCGTCGGTCGTAGTGGTCGCGCAAACTTCGGAGGATGATGGAAGCCAAGTGCAAGAGCATCGGACCGCACTGCGGGCATGAGCACATGAGACTCGCGGCTGGTCGCGGTTCTGGAAGCCTTCGAACCAGACAGTGTTGTTAGCGTTAGCGCTGAATACAATCTATACAGTTGATCTACGTAAGCACTTCAAGATTCACAACACTTGACAGGCGAACTTGAAGGCTGAGTTTCACGAACTCGAGTATATTACACAGACGGTCTACCAAGTGTTCCTGAAAGTCCTGTGGTATACTTTGAGCCTTGTCGTTCTTTTGCTGGAGTTCATTCATTGAAACAGTGCAGTAATTTTGAAGCACACAGGCGCAAAAACAAACACATACCGTTACCGGGTCTCAGCGAGCTGGAGAGGCGGAAGCAGTTCTCGTATGCCCAGGTACCGCGGAGCTAAACCGTGCGTAGTGAATTGAAGCTGATTGAATTCCTTCGGATGGGACCCAAGCGTCAGGACATGTAGGTGGTCGTCTGCCATGAAGTGAGACAAAATCTCTCGACCGGGACTGCAATTGACATCCGCGCGCGCGGCGTCTGCTCCCCAGCGCACTCTCGGCTGCGAGCTCATCGAGCATACCACCCGCCCCACTGCCCGTCAACTCTCGCCGCGGATTCATGCTCCTCGTCCTCCGCGCCATCTCCATTGGTAGCACCAGCTTCTCCCCCTACCCCTACCTCGCAAGCACACGCGCCCCCGTGTCCTGCGCGCGATGAGCCTCTCGGCATGTTGACCACCGACGCTAGTCCCACGCCGAACTCGTGCAGCAGCCCCTTCATCCGCGGCTGATGTGCGTGCGGGGGGATGAGTCCGGAATGATATCCGAAACGAATTCTGCAATTCACTGTACGTCCTTCGGAACAACGTCGATTGCGGGCGGCGACCAGTTGATAACGCAGTAGACGAATTAGGTCAGCAACACAGTTTTTATCAACAAAATAGACCTCACCTCACGTATCCATGAACACATATTCGCACCAGACGGGAATGCTCCGCGACTCGACAGCGCCGGACGGCAATCTGTCCGGTCTTCGCTGGTCATGCCCCCGTCTAGCCGCACGGCAGCTCGTCTTAGCACGTGTACGCGGTTGTTGATACCCGTTCGGTCGCTGGACGACTAGGTGGTTAGCAAATGGCGCTGGGCAAGCCGGTAGATAGAATGACAGCTCCCTAGTACTCAGAGTATACAGTAGATACAACTGTGAAGCTATTTACTACAGTTCAATGAATCCAATTGTGTCATTGTGCATTGTCACTTGGGATACTGACAACTGCTTGAATTGAAGTTCAACGGAAGGATAAGTGTCTTGGGAAGTATTCTTGGAGTAGCAACAAGCTGTAATGTGCTTTCAAACGGACATTACATGTGTTACTATACATTAATTCAAGAACGGTACTCTTTTACATGTACCACAAGCTAATATTCCACCTGACCAAGCTATTTAAGTACTGTATGGCTTGAGAACCACTCTACATGACTTGTCAAGTATTTATATATCTTGCCAAGCCAAGTAGGTTTTTCCTGATGGAACCTCACTTCACGGAATGCTCCACCATACCCGCCGCTGCTGATCTTGCGCAGCGACTCGATCGCCTTCATGACAAGTTATGCGCCGAGCTCAAGAAAGCCCAAGATCGACAAGCTTGAGCCTACAACGAGCACCGCTGCGCCCCCATTTGCGCGCGACCAGCTCGTCTGGTTGCTGCATCGCAACATCAAGACGACGTGCCCCTCCGACAAGCTCGACCATTGCAAGCTTGGTCCCTTCCCTATGGAACACGCCGTCTCTGACACTGCTTACCAACTTCGCCTCCCTTCATATCGAGCCTACTGAGTGGGAAATCACATTTCAAACGGTCCACCCGGAGTGCATTTGGCCCGTTTCTAACGGTGTACCCGGGCTCGGCCGGAGCACTCCGGGTCTACCGTTTGGAGCGGCCGCTGCCAGCAACGAACCGGCCGGAGGGAGGGTGGTGGTTTGGAATGGTCCGGCCGGAGTGTTGGGTAACGTTCCGGCCGGAGCTCTGGTGAACGTACCGGCCGGAGGCCTCGAGAAATATGGGTTTCCTACGGTCCGGCCGGACTGTTATCGAATGTTCCGGCCGGACCCCTGGTCAACGGTCCGGCCGGAGGCCTCCAAAGATTTAGGCTTCCTACCGTCCGGCTGGACACATATTCAATGTTCCGGCCAGACCTTTGATCAGTGTCCCAGCCGGAGGCCTTGAAAATTTGGGCTCTCAACGGTCCGGCCGGGCTCATCACTAACGGTCCGGCCGGAGCACTCAGCAATGATTCAGCCTGGCCGGGGTTGGTTTCGGACGTCTGGCCGGCCCCCAGGTGAAACGGTCTGGCCGGGCAAAATCCCAACTTCCAATGTGAACAGGCCAGCCAGAAGCCTTGCAAAATCTGGGCTGTAAATGTTCCAGCCGGGCTAGTTTCTAACCATCCAGCCGGACCCCAGATGAACCAACCGGCCAGGCTTCTCCCAAACCAGCCAGACCCCTCAGAATTGATACACTAGTAATATAACAACAAGAATTGTTAGTTGTAACAACCAAGCTCAATATTTAACCACCAAGCCCAGAGATGAGCCACCAAGCTCGGTATCAAACCACCGAGCTCAATAGTGAGCCACTGAGCACAGTATTGAACCACCGAGGTTAAACAGCTAGGCCCGGTGGCCGAGAAAAATTGGCCGGGCTCGGCGCCGAGGATAAATGGCCGAGGCTCGGGCCGAGGTTTCAAGCGCCGAGCTCGGTGAAAACCGCTGAGGTCAGTATCAAAGCATTGAGCTCAGTGTTAAGGGGCCCAGTTAAAGGGCCGAGCTGAGTGTTCAATGACCGAGTTTGTTGTTGAAGCACTGAGCTCGGAAATGGCTGAGGTTAAACCACCGAGCTCGGTGAAAAACGGCCGGGCCGTCAGATTGCCATATAAGGAAATTTGGTATCATCTGGTAGCCCTTCATTCACAGAGTACAGTATATGTTCCCTAGTGTACAGAGATGCCTAGTTAGGTCAGAGAATACAAAATAAAAAATGCTCACAGGCTTCTCTGAGAACATACTATTCAACTCCTGAGGCCAGTTTTCTTTTCCCACAATGTTTGACCATCTAGAATGTGCTATTTCAATGCACAGCCTACATCCCCAACAGGAATAGTCTTATTCTTTGAAGCTGAATGCAGGACAGGAGATAAGGGTATACATGTTGGATAATGATGTTCACTCCCTGCAGCCAATATTCTTTCCAAATAGTGTTTGACTATCTAGAATGATTCATTTCCTCACAATGAGTGAGTCCTCCAAAGGAATAGTCTTATTCACCGAGCTCGGTGGTTTAACCTCAGCCATTTCCGAGCTCAGTGCTTCAACAACAAACTCGGTCATTGAACACTCAGCTCGGCCCTTTAACTGGGCCCCTTAACACTGAGCTCAATGCTTTGATACTGACCTCAGCGGTTTTCACCGAGCTCGGCGCTTGAAACCTCGGCCCGAGCCTCGGCCATTTATCCTCGCGCCGAGCCCGGCCAATTTTTCTCGGCCACCGGGCCTAGCTGTTTAACCTCGGTGGTTCAATACTGTGCTCAGTGGCTCACTATTGAGCTCGGTGGTTTGATACCGAGCTTGGTGGCTCATCTCTGGGCTTGGTGGTTAAATATTGAGCTTGGTTGTTACAACTAACAATTCTTGTTGTTATATTACTAGTGTATCAATTCTGAGGGGTCTGGCTGGTTTGGGAGAAGCCTGGCCGGTTGGTTCATCTGGGGTCCGGCTGGATGGTTAGAAACTAGCCCGGCTGGAACATTTACAGCCCAGATTTTGCAAGGCTTCTGGCTGGCCTGTTCACATTGGAAGTTGGGATTTTGCCCGGCCAGACCGTTTCACCTGGGGGCCGGCCAGACGTCCGAAACCAACCCCGGCCAGGCTGAATCATTGCTGAGTGCTCCGGCCGGACCGTTAGTGATGAGCCCGGCGGACCGTTGAGAGCCCAAATTTTCAAGGCCTCCGGCTGGGACACTGATCAAAGGTCTGGCCGGAACATTGAATATGTGTCCAGCCGGACGGTAGGAAGCCTAAATCTTTGGAGGCCTCCGGCCGGACCGTTGACCAGGGGTCCGGCCGGAACATTCGATAACAGTCCGGCCGGACCGTAGGAAACCCATATTTCTCGAGGCCTCCGGCCGGTACGTTCACCAGAGCTCCGGCCGGAACGTTACCCAACACTCCGGCCGGACCATTCCAAACCACCACCCTCCCTCCGGCCGGTTCGTTGCTGGCGGCGGCCGCTCCAAACGGTAGACCCGGAGTGCTCCGGCCGAGCCCGGGTACACCGTTAGAAACGGGCCAAATGCACTCCGGGTGGACCGTTCGAAACGGTCAAGTTCCACTCAGTATGTGTCATATCTCTCTCGCCTTCACCCCGTTTTCCATGTCTCCCTCCTTGAACCTTACTCCAACCCTTCACAATTCCATACCCATGCTACCCCTGACCCCTTCGACATTGACGACCTTGCTCCTTCGAACCCCATTGCCGCCGTCCTTGACTCGCGCAAGCTCGGACAGTGTTACGAGTACCTAGTGCACTGGAAAGGCCTCTCCGAGGACAAAGACTCATGGCTCCCTCTTTCCAACATCCCTACCTCCGACAATGAACTCCTAGAACACTTCCACCGCGTCACCCTCGTGCTCCGTGTCCTCACCAACTTCTCATTGACCGAGTGGTGTCTGTATCTGTTGGAACAACCAGGCGAGCGCATACCCGATTCCCGGCTCGCCAACGCGCCGTGCTGCGGCGCGATATGATTGCACCCGATCTGTACCTTACTTAGATAAGGATTCACTTTATTAGCTCGATGTTTGCATGTATTTACCTCGCGGTTTGCCCCCCCCCCGTCCCGAGGACGAGACAAACCACACACGTTCTATCGAGATACCCCGTTGCTCTTTGACGCTACCTGCTTGTTCCCACCCGACGCCGACGTTCATTCAACAGTATCTACAGATGCTGCCCTACTAACTTCATCTTCTTCCTCTTCTGCTCCACAGGTCCCCGCGTCCTCCGAGTCCTCCACTGCTGCCCCAAGACCATCCTCGTCTGTGTCCGCTCTGCCCATGCCTCCGTCTGTGCCCGCTCTGCCTGCTGCCTCTGCCGTGCCTCCCGCTGCCTCGCGCACTCCGACATCGCGGAATTTGCGCAACGGCGTTATTGCCTGATACATCTGGTCCATCGTGAGAAAGATGGTGGCTTATTGTACCTCAGAAACCTGCATTGTAAGTCCGCTATCGGTCTGGCGGAGGGCTGCCCGTCTTCATATCGACCTGTTATGTGCTGATCTCCAGAGAACAGTGTTCTCGTCGCCTGCTCCTCTATCGTCCATCTGTTTGACCCTGGCGATGTCCACATATTCTTGTTATCATTTCGACAAGCTGTGGGCTGTGGCCCGCTAGGTAAGTCCAACTGTGTGCGGAAATCCGTCAGACTGATAAGTGTTCGACCCGCCTACAACATGCACGCACGTCATGGGCGGGTAGTACAAGGTATATAACAGAAGCTCGTCGTGCCGAAGTGCTGACTGCCATGGTGGCGCCTTCGTCTTCGTTGATGTTCTCGCGGAGTATCGGTCACGGTGGTCTACCGCCGGGTAATCGACTCAAGTTGGGAAATACTACTATAAGTATGTGCGCCCCATCATGTCCTCCACACATTGTTGACAGTAGCTTCTCGCCTTCACTCAGTGAACGAAGATTCCTTGAAGGTATGTGGATATTCAGTATGGATTGATTGCGTATGACTCGGACAGGGACACATGTCACCGGCCGCAGGCCTCCCTCGACTCAATCAGCAGCTGCAATTGCGCTGCAAGCCGGCAAAGAGTAGCAACTCGCTGCTCACTTCTTTTGGATCCTTGTCAAGCGAGCTCTCGGATATGTCAGAGGCTGGCCGGCTACTCTGCGTGCTGCAGAGCGAGTCTCGGACAGCTCGGGCGATCTACGGACTGATTCAGGTAACCATGCATGGGTTGCTTCGCGATATCAATCCGTCGTTATTTGCGGTCGTCTTGGCAGTGACAATCGTGATCTCGGAGTCTCAACCATCTGAGGTGAGCCTTTTGAACGTGGCTGCCTATTGCTTGCTCTTGACTTGCTCCCCTCATCATGGCAACACCCAAAACATCTGTCCTTGCTCGTGGATGTTTCGCATAGTGGACCCGGTAAGCGTGTCATTCATCAGGTATTATGATGGCCTCACATCATAGTGGGTGGATGTGTGGACGAACGTCGGAACGAGCGCGAGCAGGCGGGCGGGTGGACTAACGAGCAACACGAGGGTCGTCGTTGGGCGCGTTGTTGGCGGGCTTTCAATTGCGCCTCGGTTTGGGCGAGGGATCTCCGGGGCAGTACTCGCTAGGATGGTGCTCGTCCAGCGGGTGCTCGTCGATCTCGTGCTCATCGAGCTCGTGGTCGGCGGGCTCTGGCTTGTCGGGGTCATCTTCGTGGGAATCGACGAGACGTGGGCGACTTACCTGCTATAATGGCCCGCGGCGGGCTTGGGCTTGTCGAGCAAGTGGTCGGCAGGCTCGTGCTCGTTGAGCGGGTGGCCGTGGGTCGGCGGGCTTTGACTTGCCGGGGTTGTCCTCGCAGGGAGCTGATGCTAGACGGATCTTCGGAAAGCGTGCCACAAAGCAGGTCGCAAACGAAGCTCAGATCGCTGCGGGCAGTTGCGCAGGTTCCGGTCACGGTGGCGAACACTCTGTAGATGTCGAATGCAACGTACTTAGTTAGATTAAGGATCGAGAGGGCGACTATCAATATATATACTTGAAACTTGTACCCAGCAGATCTTAGAGGTTCGCGCATGGCTACGTGCCAGTACGAGCAACAACCGCCTTGAGGGTATAGTGCGCAGCCGGCCAATACAACATGAACTATCGGTCTCATTATGTCATACAAGCATCAGGGCTTCGTGAACAGACCAGAGTGTTGAAGTACGTTCTACTTATGGTGAGCCCGCATTAGTCTGGCATATAGCAGCCAGTCACTTGAAGCCCTAGTGGTTTATGACCACTTACTATCACCCTGTTGAGTACAGACAGCCTGATACGTCTATGAACAAGTTCTGCTAGGCAAAAGAAACCTAGTTCAAATTTGCGGGCAGCCTGTTACTTCTGTTATATGTGATCATCCATTGTTTTGCCGTACCAGACCGTTGCCAGTCTGTTCCCAATTTCGCGATGGAGCCCTCGCCCAGCTTGCGAGAACCTTCGTGACGTCTATGTGCCGCCCACACAGACGACGACGCGAACTGGTCGGGTCTTGCGACTGCCCGTCCGTTACGATCCTTCGCTCTAGGACCGCGCAAGCGCGCTCCTTGAGAGGAGGTGCCAGTGGTGTAACGGCCACGTTACAACGGACACTTACCAGTGCAATACAATGTGCTATGGACTTGACTGATTAGATAGTAATGGACAATCTAGTTACAAAGGCCATTTTAGGTACTCACCAGGAACCCGACAACTCGACCCGGCCTATCCCGTATTACTTAGACTCGTGCCCTCTCGCTTGTATGTTCCTTGTCTTGCCAATGCCAGTGTCCAGGCATCCCACCCTTCATTGTTTGCGAATCCCTCGTCCGCTCGCTCGTCCTCGCGCCTCGACCTCTCAACCCATCATTACGGCCCTTGACCCGATCTGCCCGTTACAGAGGTCACACGTGACCTGAGCTGTAACTAGCGTAGTTTACCAAATACATCTTGTTCCTTGTTCCCCACGCTCATGTACAGAATAGTGTAGCTCTATACCTTCAAAGTATGACTGCTGTAGGTCATATATGTTATACAATTGGCTAGAATATGTTCCAATTGCTTCCATACCTTACAGTGGGTTCTGTTGAGGTGGGACCGTGACGCAGGCACTTCGTGACAACGCGGACACGTGACTGACGAATTGACCGTAATGGACGCGTGTAGAGTACAGCTACCTCAGTCAAGTACCACGAGGACGAGACTGAGGTAAGCTCGTCTGAACTGTATTTCTGGGCTACGAGGCTGATACTGTATTGCTAGACCCTTGTAACTTTAACAGGTACTGTAGTAATGGAGTCGAGTACCACGAGGACGAGACTGAGACCCTTGTAACTTTGTCAGGTTATGAGCCCCGTCTCGTTTTAAAACCCTCCTCCTCATCCGAATTGAGGACACTTACGGGTACAACCACCTGACTTTGACGCCCCTTGACGATCCCACGGCCAAACTCTCGTAGTTCACGCGCATACAACCACCGAAAGACCGCATATACCCACGATCCCGCATATATTCGCCATGTCTGACGACAAAGAGAAAGTCATAATCCTCCCTGAGAACTTCCATCTCACTCGGACCAATTGGGTCCAGTGGAAAAGCAAGATCCTCACGATCATCGAGCTTCAGGGCAAACTCGGGCATCTACTCGGGATGTCGACCGCTCCTCAGCCTGCTGGACCCACTCCCACTCCTGACGAAACAACCGCGCTTGCAAAATGGACCAAGGACGACCTCCATGCGAAGGCGACCTGCACGCACAACATGGACATCAAGAGTGTCGGAGTCGAACCGCTCGGATTGACAGTGTCCGAGTTCTGGAAGGCGTTATTGGCAGTGAAGGAGAGGCGGAGTGAGTTAGCGGTGCTGAACGCGGAGGAGTACCTAAAGAAATGCAAGTACGTCCATGGCACGGACATCCACGTGCACTTCGAGGAACTACGTCGCCGTCGCAAGGCATGTCGGGAGATGGGGTCGCCGCTCACTGACCATAGGTTTGCCATCATCATCTGTCAGTCGATGGGTGACGTTTACAACCACATCACCACTGGACTCCTCACGAAGTCCGACCCCGAGGACGTCATTCTGACGATCCTCGCCGTGCACGACAACGAGATGCTTCGGACCGGGCAGCCACAGAACCCTCTTGGCGTTACACAGACCACTTCAGTACCAGGCGAGCAGCAACTTACCTCGGCGTTCATGACGGCGGCAAAGGCCGCGATGATATGCGACTGGTGCCTGTGGAAGGGTCACTCGAAGGAGAGATGCTACTGCATGGGAGGGGGAATGGCGGGTCAGCAACCAGCGACCTGGAAATCGCCGCCGAGACCGAAGAAGGGCTCACCGGCCGACTTAGCTCACCCCATGGCGAGCGCTCAGGTCATGAGCGCGCCCGTGAACACTATCTCTTCCTCACCATTCGTGACGCCTACCGCAGCTCTAAACTACAACGTCTTTATGGCCAGTGCAGTCCTTGTCCAGGACGAAAAGGTCGACGGATTGATACGTGCATACCTGGACTCAGGCGCGAGCCACCATTACTTCATGAACCGCGCCGACTTCTCAGAGTATCTCCCGTTAACCCCACACTCTGGAAGCAGTGCGAAACGTGGCGCCGAGTTCACAATAATCGGGGTCGGCTGTGTCCATGCCGAGATGATGATCGGAGGACAGAGGTCGGTCGTCACCTTCCGCAACACCCTCCACGTACCTAGTGATGTTGGGGCCGGGCTGGGCCTGAAAGCCCGGGCAAGGGCCCGGCTTTAGCAGGCTCGGGCTCACCGATATTCACTGCCCAGCCCGATGGGCAGGCTCAGGCTGGGCCCTGGCCGGGCTCAGGCTCGGGCCCGGGCTCATTGCAGGGTAGACAGCAATTGCAATATTATAATAGCATCTCCACGAAACAGCACATTTACGAACACGAGAGCTTTAGAATTACTACAGCTTCGTACTTAGCCAATCCGAGTCACTATAGTATGCTGCAGAACCTTCATCTTCCTCAACATCATCGTCTAAATCGAGCTGGAGGTCCTCCATGTCAGTGCCAGAGCCTCGCACCTTTGTCTGGCCATCACTTCCCTCATCATCTCCCTCGTCGTCGTCATTCTCAGGGTCTGTCGCTGTTGATGGACCCACATCACAGAAGAAATAGTTCCTTTTGAAAGCACACTTCAATGCCTGGAGGGCCTCGACAACGTCACCCTTGAGTCGATTGCGACGTTTCGTAATGGTGATGCCTGCACTCGAAAAGGCACATTCACTGGATACAGATGTCGCCATGATAGCGAGGTAGTCACGCGCTCATCAGCAAACTCGGCAATTCCTGAGCATCTGACAGGCTGACAGAGACTCGTCAGAGTACCAGATCACTCAGGCATGTCAGACTCGCCATTTGGTCAGATGAACCAACGGGAATGCGGCACTGTTTCATTGGAAGCACTCTTCAATTTGATTTTAAATAAGTACAGCAGCTATACTATATACTCAATCATACATCTATGATGCAAAGAGCTCGCATTCATCATATTCTACTTGGATACATTTGTACGAGGACCCGCCGTCCTGTGGTTCCCCGCGTTCGGAGTATCGTGTGCTCGGGTTGTCACCGCGCGCACACACGAGCCCGCCATCTGCTTGATGCGGCCCCTGCATATCACTGAGCCCGACGTTCACCACACCCCGCACCACTTGCCCATTCGCCCTCGCCCGTGTGCGCTCGCCATCTGCCCGTCGGCTGCGTTTGCAGGCGGGGCATTTGCCCTGTGTGCTCGCAATCGCCGTGCGTGTCGTGGGGTGCGCCTGGCAGGACCGCGCCTGTCGTCCATTTGCCCCCGTACATGGATGGACCATTCAGTCGTCCATGCTTCCGTCCCGGGTCCTTGCCCTGCATGCTCACGGTCGCCGTGGCTGTGTTCCGTGCTTCGTGCCCACCATCTGCTCGCCGCCGCCAATCCCCACCAGCTGCGCGCCCGTCTCCGCCAGCCGCTCGTTGTCTGCCAGCACCACGTCCACGAATAATTCACGAGGTACTCACCGTGTATAGAACGGGCGGGTCCACCGTTCATCGAGGTCGGCTCGATGATCGTGACGAGACGTGATACGCACTGCTGAATCAATAATATTAGGAGGGCTGCGACGAGCGAGGGAATGATGGCACTGAACGGCCACCATACCCGTACCCGTACCCGTACACGTCCAGCTACCCCGCGGCAGCGGGTACGGGTGCAGCGCGGGTCAGCGGGCTTGACGGGTCACGCACAGGTCGGCGCGGGCCGGCCTGACGAGAGGGTTGGTGGACGAGAGGAGACGAGAGGGTCGACGGACGGGAAGGTCGACGGACGGGAAGGTCGACGGACGGGAAGGTCGACGGACGGGAAGGTCGACGGACGACAGGGTTGACGGACGAGAGGGTCGACAGAGTTAGGAACAACACAGAGAGAGCGGTCATGGGCGGGACAACAGGCGACCTAGATGGCAAGCGAGAGGGACAGTAGGCAAGTGGAAGCCAGACGGTGGGTAAATGGAATGGCGACTGAGCGAGGCAGCGAGTGGGCGAGTGGGGAAGCGAGTGACCGAGCGAGCGGGTGGCCGGATGAGCAAGCGGGTGAATGGGTGGGCGAGAGAGCGCGAGCGGGACACAGAGGAGCGCAGGGAAAAGATGGGAGTAGGCAGGCGAACTGGCGAGCGAGAGGGCGAGTAGGCAGACGAGAGTGCGTGCGCAAGTAGGCGGGAGTTGTACTCACCTGTTCTGTTCCTTGTCGCCCATCTCCCCCGGCTCCCTGTTGTCCTCGCTTTTCCGCATTTGCGTGTGCCTCAACACTACCGTGTATGTTGAAGTTGAGTCGACGAGGAGGAGGAGGAGGAGGAGGAGGAGGAGTCGGCGAGGCTGCAACTCGCGAGAAGTGCTAAGCGCCCACGACACGTCACGCGTGCTCGCCGCTCCTCTCTCGTCGGAGTCGTCCGCCTTTACCTGTCCGTCCCCTCGTTCCTATCTGCTTCGCCCTCGTTCCTGCCTGCTTCGTCTTCGATCACCCGCCGCCGACCTCCAGTATACAAGGCGGATCCGTCCGCGAGAAACCGCGTGGGCACCGGACCACTGCACGGCCCAGGATCGCGCTGTACCCGACCGTGACGAGCCCCCGCGACGCGCCAAGAGCATCGCTGGAGGCTCGCGAAGGGATTAGCATGTAGGGAAGAAAGGGGGCTGCGGCCAGCAGGGCCAGCGAGTCAGGTAAGTGCGCCGCCTCCTTCTGAGTCCGTTTACCACCATCAAGTCTGCCTTCGCAGGCTCAGTGCTCGCAGGTCCGTATAGTCTCACCCTCCCCATCTTTCCCATCCCCCTCCCTAACCGTCCTCTCCGCCCTCGCCCTCGCCTCCGCAGGCTCCACCTTCTCTCCATATCCCGGTCGCGGTTGCGCTCCCGCACATACATCCGCCGGAGCGGCCGCCCCGTCCACCGCCGCGCAAGGTAACACGCATGCAGCGCCGCCCCCGACACGCTCGCCACCCTCAGCGTCCTCATCTGCGGCAAGAGCTCTGGGTCCAGCGTCCCCACTACCCCGTTCACGCTTCTCGGATTCCCGGGACGCCCGCTGTGCCCCACTGCGACGCGTGGCCCGTCATACGGCAGCATGTACATGTACACGCGCCCGGCATTGTAGACGGTGACAGCGGGAAAGGCGGGGCCGCGCTCCCGAGGATGTCAAATGTGCCATCGCCCATCGTGTCACAGTGGAGCACGAGCGCGCGCACACGCGGCGCGGCGCGCAGGAGCGTGTGCCAGCTCGCAAGCGACGCGACGGTGAAGTCCTCGAGCTGAGGGAACATCGGGCGCTCCCTCGCTTTCCCTGGGCCTGCGTCGCCTGCGCCCGTGGCGGGCGGTTCGTAGAGCGTGGCGGGGTCGGGCACGGCGGGGCACGCGGTGGGGTCGGGCGCGGTGACGAGCATGTTGATGCAGGGCGTGTAGTCCTATGGGCTGTCCATGAAGCCGGGCTCGAGGTGGAACTTGCGGACGGCAGGGGCGACGAGGGCGCAGAGGAGGGTGCACGTGTAGCTGACATTGAGGTCCGCGAGCTTCAGGTCGTGGAGCCTGGGGAGGTGGACGGGGCCGTCGGATGGGTGCCAGGGGGCGGCGGGGGCCAGAACAGTGGAGGCTGGGGTGCTCGAGAGTGGGGGATCGGGCGAGGACGTCGAGCCAGCGGTGAGCCCGAGAAGGACCCAGGCCCCCGAGTACGAACACAACGAGCGGGAGCGAACCCGCCACGTGCAAGGCCGACACAGGTGCGGGCTCACTGGGCAGTAGCTCGCACATGCATACGGCACATAAGGATTTGCGGGTGGTCTTTTGTACAGTAGTAGCAGCCCATAGAACCCAATATACGTGAATTAAATCAATTTTGTATGTACTGGCTGATCTGGCTGATGAGCTGGGCTGTCTGACAGGCTGTCTGAGCATCCTGAGGATCCTGTCTGACGAGGTAACATCGAAAAAATTCGAGGTCATGAGGGCTGGAGATCTGAAGCAATCTGAAGCAATCTGAAGGCTTCTGAAGGCTTCTGAACCCCCTGACAGGGCTGTCAGACAGATTTCATGTTTTACTGATGCTAATGCCGCCCAAGTCGGAAATCGATGCGCATTCAACTATTGGAGTCACATCAGTACAGTCGATGAACAAAGACAAAGACATAAGATACTTACTCCCCACCATCGTACAATAGATGTCCCTTCAGGAATCTTTTCCTGTAGGTCGATATAGCGCTTGAATTTGTTCTCCCAAGTCTCGCGCTCGACATGGCTTGACCGGTTCCCCGGAGACACCGGCGAGTCATCCTCGTCGTCGGACAGTTCCACAATGCTAGTTGGATGTGCTCGTGCCGAAGGCTTCCTTGCGGCGGTCGAAGCCGAAGAACTTCGCTCCTGCAAACCTGCTTGAATCTGCTCGTAACGTGCCTTGAACTAAACAGGACATCAGCAATTCGACGTGAATTGAAGACACTAGTACACAGCTACTTACGAGGTCTTTCGTTAGCTCCTCGGCTGCCTCACAGAGCTCGGGCTCATCTTTCCAGTGTTGCTTGAAGTGGGCGAGACGCTTTGAAGGCTCGAGTACTGCAAAAATCAGATCAGTCCACATTTTGCAATCAAGTACGAACACGCACCAATCGACATCACATAAGCATCATTGTCACCGTCTTGTCGTAGTATTCAGCGACTTTGGCGAGTCCAGCCTGAATGGCAGGCCAGAAGAACTCGTAGTTTGCGTTCACGAGGAGTGCCGACCATTGGGCATGTAAGTCTTCGAGTGCTGGTAGTGCTAGATGGAGGGATGGGCTCTGCTCGGACGAGAAGCGCTGCTGGCAGTTGTCTGCGATCTAAGGTGACCGCGACCGTTGAGCAAGACGACTCGTGATGCAGAGACACAGGCCTTTCCAACTTACACGCAGAATCCGCTGGAATGTCTTGATGCGCGCCACTCCGCAGAAGTCGGGATGAGTGCAAGGAGCTTTGATGCGGTGAGAGCATCAGACGTTTTGCGCGAGAGTTCTGTCATGAATTGCCGGATGTGCTATAACTATTCATGAATAGATGACGAGTTGATTTCGGAGCATGACTCACCGTACGCAGGATGTATGCTCGGTTAAGCATGACATATGTCGAGGACCACCGTACCTTCATGTCGACGACAAGTGTTTTAATACTCGTCGGTTCGATGCCTGTGTGTGCCTGGATATCGCGGAAATGTTGTTTCCTCTGACTTGATGAACGCTCCTGCAATCGAGGTCAGTTTTGCTCCCCTGTAACCAGATTTACTGCGTACTTTCACGGACACAGCTCGGACGAGTCCAATCTCATCACGTACTGCTGCCGTCATCTCCGGAATGTGCTCCTCGGGCTTATGCGGGTCATAATGCGGGGACTTGCTGTGACGTGCGATCACGGCTTGTGTCGCAAGGTTGATGATGTGTGCGAGGCAACCGATACGACGCCGTGCAGGATCGAACTTCGACCCAGGGTGGTTCTTCTGAGAACCAAGGCGAACTCCTTCATCATCCTGAGGTTCGAACTTGCGTTGTCGCACGTCACCATGAAGATCTGCATGACATAGTGGTCAGTGGACATCCAGCTCTCTCGAATGAAATTGTACATACTCGTTCTGCAATCCCTACCCTTGTCGCAACCTTGAACAAAGCCTGACCAAGCCGTTTGCCGCTGTGCGACTCGTTCATGCGAACAAAGCCTATAAGGGCCGATTCGAGTGTCCAATCGTTGGTGGACCGTCTTCAACCCAATGAGCGTCACCGCGAAGTAGCCGTCGACTTGCTCGCTTGCCACGCATCACACGTCAAGCAGATCCGCCCGAGCACAGTCTTCCCCTGTACAAACACGTCAGACTCAGTACTAATAGCCAAACCACAAACAGAGACACGACGCACCGTGAACCGTTTCTTCAAGTCCGAAGATACTGATGGAACTGAGCTAAGATTTCCTGTCGAGTAGCTGAACGTTTCGGCAGCGTGACCGCGCCTTTGGCACGGGAAGCGATATTTATCATGTTGATAAAGGCGGGATGCTCGAACGCGCCAATAGGCTGTGAAGTATGCATTAGAATAGGTCCGTGTGCCAGTCACGAGAGGCGTATGGTACGTACTTGATCGGTAGCAACAAGCCACTCAATCGCAGCACTTTTGAACGCGCTATCTGAGTATGGAATGACAGGATCGACGGGGGGCCCGCTGTGCACATGGCCATCGAGTGTCGTCTGTTTCTGCGACTCCGACTCGGCTGCAGCTGCAGCTGCTCGTGCTTTGATGTCGTCCTCAAGCTTTGACTCGTATTTGTGTTTGTCGCACCATGATAGTATTTGCCCTTGAACAAGTGTCAGCGAATTGGCCTATTATCTTCGCATATATAGCACGATAGGTGTCTCGACTTTACCTTATGGTGTGCTGCCAGGTGTCGCCGCAATGTAGACACATCTTGTACGAATGTATAGTCACTGATTCGCTTCGATCTGATGAACAGATGAGTGTCAGATCTACTAGCAATGGTCACACGTCAAATCATGCTTACTTGCACGGTTCGCAGTCGCGAACCTTCTGAACCCGGCCATCCTTGGGTTCTTGCGATCGTAGGCCTTTCCGAAGAACGCATTGACATCGGCCGTCTTGTCTGCTCTAGTTGGCTTGGCAGCGACTGTGACCGGTTTGATGTGATCGAGGTCCTTGAGGATGCCATCTTCATTCACAGCATCCACATCATCGTGCTCGTTGTTTGGGGGTTCTGGGATCCCTCACTTGCCACGACACGACGAACTGGACATGGGTCATCCACACATGAGACGTATGTGGCATGATGCATGTGCAGACAACATACCTCGCTTCCGCGGCCGTGGAGCACTTGTCTGACCTTCAGAGCCATTGTCGTCTGAGTCGGAGCTGTCCACTCTCATTGTGCGCTTCCCAGCCGCCTGTCGAGGCCCGGGGCGCGTGGAGAGTCGGAGTCATCGCCATCAACATCAATGACAGCTGGCGAGACCCGTCCACTTGTGGATGACTGGGTTCCTGCGGCACGGGAATGCTATCAAATGCCTGCATTGCAGACAGTTTTGTTACGACTTACCATTGTCTTTCCCCTTCCCCTTCACGATCTCGCTCTCGGATGGCTCACGTCTGTTTGCATCCGGCCGCACCCCGCGTGTTGTAGGCTGTTCCGCATTGTCAGGGTCTCTCACTCGGGCACTGGGTCGGCAGGCACGCCGTGTTCGGCTGTCTTCTGTATTGCCAGGGTCAGGGTCATCTATAGCAGCATTAGTGGGATTACGACACCAGCAGAGATATAACCTACCTCCTCCTGCACGAAGACGGAGTCGGACAGTCAGATGGGACATGGTTCGTAGTCCGAGACTCCCGAGGGTTTGATGGTGCGCAAGTGTTGCTAAACGATGTCGCCCTGATCCAGTGATGTAGTGTGTTGAGTCGAAGGTGGATGGTATAAGTCCATGGCAGCGAAGTGCAAGCCAGACGTCACCGATCGTGTTCTCATCCGACACAACTGTACAAAATGCATCAAGCAAATATAATGGTCCGAAATTATCACAAAAACGTACGCAAGGGTATGGTCTTCGGTCCTTGAGTTCCGGCGACCCCTGATGTCGAGACTGTTCCCATGACAAATATCGTGTAAGGGTGCGAGCGTAAGACCCGGCCGAAATCGTCGGAACGCATGTTCGACACGTGTGAGCGATGGTACACCACCCGTCTCAACGATGGTAGGAGACGATCCAGAGCGATCCACACCGGGAAGCGACAAGACACTGTGTCCGCAGCATGTAAGTCAAGTGCCCACATGACTCAATCAGGCAACAGGCCACTCACCGTAGACGAAGATGGCCGAGAGGATGTACATGTACATCACTGTAAACGTCAGAGCAGTACCATGTTCGGTGCCAGGCTGGCTCCGTGCAATCATTAGAATGTGGTGGAAAGCATAGAAGAGGACGACGAGGGGCAGAACAGAGATCGTGATACACGCAGCCAGCCAGGATGGGAATCGGAAGGCTATAGCATCAGGTGTACTTGGGGCAAGATACGGCCGGTGCGGCCGGCGAGTCGCAGGCAGCCATTGTCGTGGCATTCCGCTGTCACCGCGACTCATGGCGGAACAATCGTCGCAGTGGCAGAAGACGGGGAACTCTGGAGTGAGAGCCCTCTGTGCTTGCCAGATTTAAAACTCGGGCTCACCAGTTCAGCGAACACCACGTAGCGCGACCTATGGCTCATAGAGACAGTTCCGTGCAACCGTGATGCGATATCATTCACGGTTGCACACCCCGTAACAGGCACAAGGCGGCGGACATATGTTTCTAGCTGCATAAATAATGCAATCGTAGTCTCGTGTTCAACAGAAGATCAACACGAACTACAACACAGCTCGGGTACTTAGCTACGAACTCAAGCCTACACGTCTCATGAGGGCGTTCTTCAAGCCGTGCAATGGTGCATACTCGACTCGGAGTCTCGGACGGCGGCCAGTCAAGAATGATGAGTGCGCCTCGGACTCGGACTGAGTGATCGCCAATCTCGCGCTGCATTAGTGGCATCGGCGAGCAAGATGAGTCGGGGAATCGAAGTCGGGGACCGCGTGGTGCTGGCGATACCGCAAGCCTGCAAAGCGTTCAGGCGTACGAAAGGGCTTGGGACGTCCGACGAGCTGGGGCCGCGCATCGCGCGGTCTGCTGCGCCACTTTGCTGCTGACTCATCACACCATATTTGGTACAATAAGCCCGGGTCTAGGGGGCCGGGCTCAGGCTTTAACGTTTGAAAGCCGGGCCCTTTCTACCGGCCTAAGACAGCTTGGGCCGGGCTATTAAGGGCTCGGCTGGGCCGGGTTGGGCCGGGCTTGGGCTTTCCAGCCCGGCCATGAGCATCACTACACGTACCAGAACTGGCCGCGAACCTCATATCCATATCACGGATTGACGGCAGTGGTTGTGACATTGTGATCAAGGGTGGGGAGATGCGCATCGTAGGCCAAGGCGGAGGAGATCCTATCCTCGTCGGGAGGATGACGTCCGGGAACCTTTATGAGGTCGTCTTGACCCGCGTCGATGGACAGTTGATCCCGAATGTGATCACGACCCCGGGGGAGTCAAACGCTCTGGCATCCCTGACAAACGCGAAAGCAGCCGACGTCCACACCTGGCACCGCCGGTTTGGGCATGCCAGCAAGCGCACGGTGATGGAGATGGCTAGATCCAGAGTGGTGACGGGCATGGAAGTGGTCGGAGGAATGCCTCTCGGGAAATGCGAAGACTGCATTAAAGGAAAGCACCCACGCAAGCCCTTCACGTCGTCGAGCATCGAGACGGAAGTCTGTGAGCACATATACATCAACCTGACGGGAGGCGCATGAGAGCCCTCGTTGGGCGGGGCTTACCACAGTATGACACTCCACGACGGCAAATCATCATTTGAGGTAGTTAGTGTTGCTGCAGCTCGCTAAGCCACAAGCATAGCTTATAAGCCAATAACTCAACTTAGAATAACATTGTCTAGCTTAGTCAGCAAGTCAACTCGCAGGCTAGGCACCGAAATCAGTTTGGGCTCGTGGCTCTGAGCCAGCTCTGAGCTGGTCTTTGAGTAATTTAAATCGAATTATAATCAATTATCAAATGGCGGTACTCTGTTAGCTCACGTCGAGGTGTTCGCCACACCGATACTCCTGTAATGCACTCGCCGCCAGTAGAACAACACATCTATAGTGTGCCCATTGCCTGCATCTGCAAACCACGCCCGCCGGCCCACTTTCTGCTTACCGCGCCCGCCGGCCCACCTGCTTCCTGCGTACTGCACACGATACCGCACTCGCCCCCTGCATACCGCACTGGCGCCCAATTTGGGCCTCCTTCTTCCTCGCACGCTCGCCCTTGCCCTCTCTCTGTTGTCACTCTCACCCTCACGTTCGTCAATCTCGATCGTCCGTCGTCCCTCTCGTCCCTCTCATCCCCCTCGTCCGGCTCGCCCGCGCAGACTGGTGCGTGATCCTTCATACCCGTTGACCCGCGCTGCACCCGTACCCGCTGCGGCGGGGTAGTGGGGCGGGTACAGGTACGGTCACAGTTCAGTGCCATCATTCCTTCAGCTCGTCGCAGCCCTCCTAATGCTATTATTTCTGCAGTGCGTCTCGCATGTCGTCACGATCATCGGGCCAGCCTCGACGAACGGTGGGCCGCCCGATTCCATGCACGGTGAGTAACTCACGATTTATTTGTGGACATAGCGCTGGCACACGACGAGCGGCTGGCAGGGATTGGCGGCAGGGATTGGCGGCAGCGAGCGGACAGTGGGCACGAGGCACGGAGCACGAAAGGTGCAACCTCGGCGACCGCAAGCACGCAGGGCAAAGACCCGGCCACGGAAGCACGACCTACCGAACGGACCATCCATGTACGAGGGCAAGTAGACAGCGGGCGCGGCGGTGCCAGGCGCACAGCACGTCACGCACGGCGATTGCAAACACGCAGGGCAAATGCCCCGCGTGCAAACACAGCCGACCAGCGGATGGCGAGCAGACATCAGCGAGGGCGAGTGGGCAAGTGGCATGAGGCTGAGCGAACTGCAGAGGTCACATGGAGCGGACGGCGGGCGCGGGTGTGTGCACGGCGACAAGCCCATATGTCACCCATGGTTCACCACCGACACTGGCGGTGAACCCGGGTAGAGTACTCACCATAGATGCCGGTTCGTGAGGGTGTACTCTGTCGGTAGCCATAGTCTTTGTGCGAACGACGTTACAATGTATTCTAGTAGGCTATAATGAACAATAGGAGCTCTTCGACCGTAGAACAGTGTATCTAAAATTAAATCAAAATGCGACTCAAATGAAGCAGTCCCGAAATCCTGACCAAGACGGTGGCGACGCACGGGCGAGTGAAAAGACGCGAGGGCGAGCGAAAAGACGTGAGGGCGAGTGAAAAGACGTGAGGGTGAGCGATGATATGCGTGAATGAATGCAACGACCATCGTCGCTGCAATGAAATTACAACATGCATTCGGAGCGGGCGAGAACGTGAGCGTTACGATGCAAGCATCGCGCAGTGCTACCGTAAGTAAGTACTTGACACACGGGGACAGACACGACGGCGAAGGGTATAGCGCGTGATGATACAACATTGGCATACTAACAATAAAGTACGGCCTACAGGTACACAAAACATCAACCTACACAACGCCGGCCTGCTTCTTGCCAAAACCATAGCCAGAACCTATCACACAGACATGGAACATCAGTAATCATTGTTTCGAACTTCGATTAATACTCACCTTCACTAGGCAGTGGCCTGCAAGTCCCCTTGCCATTGTACGGTCGGCCGATGCACGCCGGCTCAGAGCCGACTCGTTCGGTAGCGCTTTGAAGAAGATGGTGCAGATAAAGATAGTCGGGGTCTCCCGTGAATGGGAGACTACGGATGTATGTGACGAATGTGGTGAGTTCGAGGGGAAGATCGTGGCAAAGAGCGCAGGAGACAGCGACTGTTTTCGGTGAAAGATGTCGTCAGTCGCGAGGTCTTGCCAAGGGAGGTATCCGCGGAGAAGATAAATAATAACATATGCGAGCGACTCCAAATCATCACGACGCGAGTGTGCAATGCCAACGTGAACGTTGACGGACGCCCAGAGAGCAGTTCCGGTGAGTTGTAAGCCGTCGCGGTAAGGAATGTGTAAATGCTGGATGGGGTCTCGATATTGCTTTGCGAGGCCGAAGTCGACGAGGAAGACCTTCTGTGACAACGGTTCAGGGCCAAAGAGGAAGTTCGAAGGCTTGATGTCTCTGTGGATGTAGTCACGGGCGTGCAGTCGTTCTAGGATTGCGAGCTGAAACATCCTATGTGAGTTTATGCCAACGTCGCAGAAGAGACTACGCACCATTTGATTGCCAAACACCAAAGCAGCTTGAAGGCCGAACACAGGCTCACCGCCTGGAGGCGATGAGGCAAGTGATGGTCCTAGAAGATCCAAGACGAGGACGTCGTATCCGTCCTCGGCCCCAAACCAACGAGCACGAGGGATACCGACCATCCTTCCTAGGTTTTTGTAGACGGTAACCTCGTGCTCCAGGCTTGATCGTGTACGATCGACGCGCTCGAGTTTAATCGCTACATCGACCATCTCAATGATGTCGACGGCCTCGTATACCTCACCTGAGGACTGCATGAGCAAAACGAGATTCAGTATGGTATGCCACGTACCAAACGACCCGGATCCGATCCTGGTCTTCAGCCGGAACCTGCCTCCAATGCGTGTGCGAACAAGGCTAATGGACATGACTACAGTGATGAAACGTGAGCACCGCAATAATAAAGGATACAAGCCACTCACTGAAGGAACTGATATTGTACAGGGGGGAGGGGGGGGGGAACGAATGACAGTTCTTATGCGACTGCGGTGGGTATATAGGAGGTTGCCCGACGTATTATTAGCGAACGTATGAGCGACCCACGGTTCGTAGTCGTAGATGAACGCTGAGCGCTGAGCACTGGACTCCCACGCCCAGTGACTATTAGTGACCTCGAACTTCCGGTGCATCTACGTACTCACTCGCTACACAGGTGCTCGCTCGTCAGCTCTACTCACCTATATGTTCAGATCAGAGATCACCACCGACGTCAACGAGCCAAGGTGCCGAATGCGAAGGCGCACCCTCGCTATGATGTGTCAGACTCAACGCTCACCAGATGTCATCTCAGGTCGCCTGTACCTAATCCGTGCGGTTGTCTCGCTCTTGCTCCCGGATTTCATCTTGATCATTGCCTCCTTCATTGTCCGCTCCGTCAGCACTCGCAAGGGTCTCGCAAGGGTCTCGGCGGTCAAACGTGCAGTGGCCTTTGATGGTGAGTTCCATTGAAACACGCTCACTGGGCAATGTGCTGAGCTGCCACAACCACTCTCGCCCTCTGCATGTTTCGGGAAACTGCGTCACTGCCAAGGACTTAGCCTTAGCGAATGTCAACAGCATGAATATATGTACAGGTAAGTGCTAGCTGGCCCGCGTACAAGACTGAGTCCGTGCAATGTACAGCCTGACCTAGGGCATCTTGAACACGTCAGATTCCGACCTGCCCACTCATCCGCCCACGCGTCTTCTCACTCATCAGCGCACACGTCTCGCTAACGCATTTGCTGACCATTAACTCCGGGTCGCCCGCTCGTTCCTGTCCACCCATCCGCCCATCAGGCTGATTGGTGCGGGACCCGTGCGCATTTTCAAATGCTCATTATAGCTTCACGTACACGAGACTACATCTCCATTTACTACTAGTAGCACTCACCACTCTGACTCTCCGATTGTGCAGACACCTGAAGTACTGGGTGAAGCCAGTCTGGACGCCCTCGCCCTCGCTTTGTAAGACCGCGGCATCGCAAAGTGCGTAGGCAGTGCGAGTTTGCATATACTGACTAAGCAGGAACCGGTAGTAGTAGCTAGGCCTGAGGAACGTACACGCAAGCCACGCGAGGCTCTCAATTTCCCCGATATCAAGGCAATCATGCGTGCGTTCCAGTTTGTGTATGACAGGACTTGGCAGGTGCTCGTAGCACTCACGTTCTGTCAATGCCTACAGAAGTCGTCAAAGCCGCAAATCAAGGCAAGAAACCCAAGGCGAAGAACTGAAGCACAACAGCTAAGACTCAGCAATGTTGGCGAGCGGCGGGCGCGTGCGAGCGAGACGAAGGCGTGAACAGGCGTGAGTGCGGTACGCAGGGTGCGCGGGTGCGCGGTACGCAGGGAGCGGGCAGGCGCGATATGCAGGGAGCGGGCAGGCGCGATATGCAGGGAGCGTGCGGGGCGGTCAGTCACACGAGGCACGGAGACTTCATTCCGCGAACATTGAGTTATTTTTCAGAATAGATGCGGATTCGGGTGATACCAATGAACCACTCTTGATCATCGGATGGGCACTTGGTGCGCTGCAGGCGACGAGAGGCAATGACTCGTGACGATGATAGGTAAGATATTGTACACCAAGACGTACACCGGTATGCTCGCAGCCTTATGTACTACTGACGGTTTCTAAGGAAGGCAAGCTACTCGAGGCGCCATCCTGTAGTGGTTTCAATCAGAAGAGGAGAACTGATAGGTATGTCCCTCTCACCTCGGTGTCCGTGGATCCGAATGACTCTGCGATGCGCACAGCGTGTTCCGCAAGCGGCAGGACGTCGACCCAGTCGATGTCTTGCTGGGTAAGCAACGCTTCCAACGCCAAGCGAATGCCGTGTAGGATCGTCGCTTGACGCATCGGTAGGACGGGTGAGTCGCGCAGGAGGATGGCGGTGAACGCGATAATCATCTCGACTGGCCCGCGCGCAGCATGAACCCTCTGATGCGCGCGTCCGAGTCGGGTCCTTCGCCAGCCCCAGCCGCTGGAGCGAAGGTAAGCAACGGTCTTCAAGAAAGTGCATATTGTGCACGAAGCAAGCATTCAATCAGTCAAGTACGAGTGAGACGAACACATGTTCAGAACTTACGTGCAGCGCGAGACTCTCTGCGAGTAGGTTGGTGCTGGCAAATGCAGCCGGATCGCTGGCACTGGCATGCGAGCGACACGCGATCCCCTTCGACAAACTTTCTTCGCTTGGCAGGAGCTGCTGCAACTGCTCCGCAGTATAGGGCTTGTGGCCACTGGCTATAAATTTGATGATCAGAGGCGGCTCAGTAAGACTCAGATTCTCGGAACGTCAAACGACTCACCAGCACTGCACCGAAGATGAGAGATGAGGCAGCCCATGTCGAGTGCGCGATGTGGGAGACACGAGAGGACTGACCACTGAACTAACTTGTTTTCTATATCTTTGAGAGATCGCCTTCCACGTCCGCCACTTCCGTGCGAGTTTGTGTCAGGGATGTCGGAGGTCCGAAACGGTACGTGTGGTGTGCAAGGTGCAGGACTTACACGGGCTTTGGCTGCAATAGAACATCAAGAAAGCATCCTTCCAATTCAGCGCGTTCAGAAGTCGAAGAAGTCGACAAACACATTAATATCGCAAACATGAAGTGAAACACACCGCGCGGTACTTCTGCTCACCTCGCCAATCGCATCACTCCAGTTTTAGTGAGCTTGAGTCATAGAAGGAGAAGTAACTAACTGCTGACCTTATCACTAGACACGAGAGTCATTCCTAGCTCTTGGGTCTCACGACAACGGCTTCGGCATTTTTCCTCTAAGGTGAGCTATAATTTCAAGATCTCGGTCTGGCGTACTAATCGTGGCGCGAGGTTCCACTGAGAAGCCTCGAACGCACGACTCAGGGCATCGGAAGTTGCACGCATGCCTTCTGAAGAGTTATAGTGCCGGTTAGTCTTTGACATTGGAACTTCGAAGTTTTTGAAACACGCACGAGTAATATTTACCCCTCTTGAATCCTATTAGGCGAAGTGATCATGGCCCAAAACGGTGTCGATGATCAGCTACCTTCCTGCACAGACGGTCTGACTCGTCCGAGTCGCACTCTGAAGTCGAGTCGTCGGTGAGCGAACCAGTTGAGTTAAAGTGCCGGTGAGTCCCTGACATGACACTTCGAATTCGTTGAACACGCACGAGTAACACTTACTCCCCTTGAATCCTATTAGGCGAAACGATCATGGCCCGAAACGGCGTCGATGATCAGCTACCTTCCTGCACAGACGGTCCGACTCGTCCGAGTCGCACTCTGAAGTCGATGATCAGCCTCGTCCGAGTCGCACTCTGAAGTCGAGTTGTCGGTGAGCAAACCAGTTTATCATTAAAAAAAGCGAATATATTCTGATGATACAAAAGGGAATGTAGTCCGTCCTACTGCTGGCAATGGCTCCTCCGAATCGCGTCCAGAGGGGAGCAGAGATGCCTGCCTCCCAGGCAGCATTGCACGCCGGCGGCGAGGTAATCGACATCTCGGACAGAGGTTAGTCATAACCCCTTACTCATGCCGTACATACTCTGATTAGCCGTAGCGATTGACGCAGCGTTCCCGGACGTTGCCCGGGCGGAGGGCGGCGTGCCTGGTGGCTTGCACGCCCCGCCAACGACTGCCACTAGTCTTCAAAACCAACCTGCACCGACGGACAGCTCAGGCTCTCGCTCAGGTCGCCGCACTATCTATCGTGCCGCCGATGTCCCGAGGCCGGTGACGCCAGTAGCGCCACCGCCGTCGATCGCAGTCCCGCCACCAGGCGGATGGCCAAGTTCTGTCAGTAAACAAGGTAAAAAGCAGGTCGCGCACGACATCAACCATTTCTTCGATCACAAAAATAAGACGGAACAAGGAATCATGCTGAAATGGTGTCGACTTTGCATGTAAGTATTACTAGCACCCATCCCTATTGTTCTGACTCGGAACGTGATGCTGATACTGAGTAGGCAGCGCGTGTACGCTGACCCTAATGCCGAGTTTTCTTTGATGGTGGCGTATGGGCCAAATACAGGTGGTGGCGCGCTTCGAGGGCACTTGACACAAGTGCATCCGGACGAATACAACACCGTCTGCGAAGTGACTGGCTGGCAATACTTGAACACGGACCGTACTCAGCCTCCGGACACGTCCACAGCGGCTGGCACATCTGGTACAGCCGCCACGTCACTCGTCCCGACTCTTGAAGCGACTCGACAGGAGTTCACTCAAGACGTTTTTCTATCCTCGTTGGTTGATTTCGTAGTTGGAACCGATCAGGCGAGTTCTACGCCATCTTTTACACGTCTGTTGAGACTGACTTTCATTCAGTCTTTGAATGTCGTCGAGAGTAGGGAGTTTCGGGCGCTCATGCTCGTTCTGCGCTCTGAGTTGCGCGACAAAGACATTCCTCACCGCACCAAACTGCGGGAGCTAATCATCAACCGATGGAAGCTCTTCTTCGAGGACGTCAAGAAGGAGCTTTTGGTGTGATTGCTCTCTGCTCATGCTTGGGGGCGTACTGATTTTGGTAGAGCGCTCCGGGGCGTATCAACTTCACGGCCGATATTTGGAGCGATCAGCGTCGACGGGGTTACCTCGGGGTGACGGCTCATTGGCTCGCCTTGCGCAAGGGCGATGGAGAGTCGTATCTCACGATGGAGTCCACGTTGTTCGCCTTTCATTATCTGCGAGGAAGACACACCGGCGAAAACATCGCGCTCCTCATGATCAACCTCTTCAAGCGTGCGGAGCTCCCCTGCGAGAAGGTAGTGATTCTCTTTCTTAAGTATTAAGCACTGACAACCTCAATCGAATAGATCGGGTTTTTTACCATGGACAATGCGTCCAACAATCTCACATTCCTAAGCAGCTTGGAACGCAACATGAGGCTCGACAGCCCCAACCTCGACTTCGTCGCACGTTCGCGGTATATCCGCTGTTTCCCCCATACGGTCAATATTTGTGCTCAGGTCGTCATCCGTGCGTTCTCGAAGGGTACCATCTCACCTTCTCACGACGAGAGCGACGACGAGGACGGTGAGGATGAGAACGATGGCGAGAATGACATCGACACCGACGAGGACCTCCAAGGAGACGATCTGGAGACCAATGAGTTTAACTACGCTGCCTCGAGATCTAACCACCCAGTTATTCTGCTCATGCGTGACGTCTCCAAGAAGTTCCGGAACTCAGATTTCAACAAGATGAAATTCAAGACGATCTTGCAACACGGAAATGAAACACGCAGCTTCAAGAATGCTCGAACCAATCAGGTCATATTGGTTACGGACCGCGAATTCATCCTTGACGCTCGCACCCGGTGGGACTCTACCTATGCGATGTGCATCCGCTTCATTGAGCTACGACCGGTACGCACTTTCACATAATGCTGCTCCCATTGAATTTACCTTCTTCTATGTAGGCACTGGATACCTTTGGGCTCTTTGAGCGCAACTCGGACATCACGCCAATGATCCCCAACGTCGACGAGTGGTACTTGATCGAGGATCTTTATGAACTGTTGAGGGTACGTCGCGTGATTTCATTGACCCTCGTTATGTTGTGCTTAATACCTATTCCAGCCCCTGCACGTCATGCAAACCATGATGTCGAAGGAGAAGTCGCCGATGCTGGCCGGATCGGTCATGGCGCTCGAGAAAATGATGACGGGGTGGGAGGCACTCTCCAAGAAGAAGCCCCATCTTAAGGGTGTCATCGAGGCAGGACTGAATCGCGCGAAGAAATACTACAGGTTTATGGACGACAGTCCCGTGTACATCATCGCGATGTGTAAGTCTCTGAGATTCTAATCATGCACCTTGCTCACACGGAACAGTTCTCCACCCGCATATGCGTTTCTCGTGGATCGCCGCTAATTGGGGCGCATCGTGGGTCATCGACGCATATGCGATCGTACGTCGGATGGTAAGTATGGCAGCATCGGTCAGGTCGTCAATACATCGCTGATGCTCATATGTACTATTACAGATGATCAAATACTACGAATATGTCAGACCGGCCACGTCCACGTCGTCTGCCGAGTCAACATCTCAGCTGTCTGGCGCGTCGACGTCGCAAGTCTCTGCAGCAGGGGCTCCCTCGTACTACACCGTCGCTGATGCGCTTGGTAACGAGGTCCGCGCAATGGAGACCGACTTTCGTGAAAGAGCTGCACAAGGAAACGACGAGCCTGTGGAAAAAATCGTTGAGCGTGAATTTCAGTCCTACCTTCACTCTCCACCGGAGCGGGAGGACGTCGATCTTCTCAAGTTCTGGCATGTGAGTACATTCCTGAGGTGAAACCACAGCTGTCTAATTTCTTTTTCATCAGAGATCACAGGTCGCGTACCCGATCCTGTACCGCATTGCCCTCGACTATCTGTCGGCACAGTCTTTGTCGGTGCCGGCGGAACATGCTTTCTCGGCCGGTGCGGAGACCGACACAAAGCGTCGCAACCGTACCTCGCCGATCCTGATGGAAGCGCTACAAATGGCGAAGTTCGAGATCAAGCGAAGGGTTAGTAACGGCCAGGAAGACCCAATCGACTTCACTACTGGTTGGCAGTCTGTGGAAAGTGATTTCCAGGTGCTCCCTCGGATGCAAGACATGCCGAGATTAGGCGATCTGTTGCTCAGCGACGCCGAGAACGCTATGGACAGTTTGCTTCGTCGGCTCAACCAGCTAGACCCTGCGCCTACGAACGAGCCGTCGGGCTGAGCTGCCGCACAAGACCTTTGTCAACGTCAATATCAGTGAGTCTTTCAGTGCGGCTTCCTTCGGAATTTGACTCGAATCATTTATGTCAGGCGTCATGACCGTAAACTCGTTGCAATGTCCTGTAGGTCTTGTTAGTACGACTAGATGATCCATCGTCGATTTTCTTGCTGAAACGCGTAGCAGTGATGTCAGTTAAAGTGGATTAACAAGGGTACTTAGAAGTACCTTAGGTCAGATTAACTTGGTACACTAATGTACTTCCTAATCTGTGATCCAGTATTGATCCAGGATTAGCAAATTGGATTTAGAGTTTGGATCAGTGTCATTAATCCTGGGCTAATCTGGGTGGATTAATACCAGCTAATCTGATGAGGCTACTGGATTAACTGATGATTTAAAGTGGATTAAGAAAATAAATGGCACCAGCCAGGATTGAACCCCTGACCTCATGCAATATTACATAATCACCTATTTGAGTCGGACTCTCTGCACTCTAACCACTTCACCATATGGTTGTTATAAACCTAGAAACACAATGCCATATGACACATTCTCTGAATGCTAGACTTAGACATATTCTGGCCCTCTGTTACTGTGCTCTGCACATACCTGGTTAATCTGCAGATTAGTACTGGATTAACACAAGCTGATCTTTCTGGATTAGTGGTGCTAATCCTCAGTCCCATCTTGTCTTAGACCAGCTGTGTTGCTGCATGGATTAACAAAGTTAATCCAGTGGATCAGAGCATACTGATCCAAATCTCAGTGATGGATTAGTGTACTCTAAATCTGATCTCAAAACTGGCTTAAGTGTAGATAAATCCTGGTCTCAGAATTGGATTAACTGTGAGTGTAATCTTGGATTAGAGATTTGGATTGGTACAGTTAATCCAGTTTTAAATCCAATTCTGAGATCAGGATTAGAATGTATTGATCCATGATCTATCTACACTTAAGCCAGTTTTGAGATCAGATTTAGAGTACACTAATCCATCACTGAGATTTGGATCAGTATGCTCTGATCCACTGGATTAACTTTGTTAATCCATGCAGCAACACAGCTGGTCTAAGACAAGATGGGACTGAGGATTAGCACCACTAATCCAGAAAGATCAGCTTGTGTTAATCCAGTACTAATCTGCAGATTAACCAGGTATGTGCAGAGCACAGTAACAGAGGGCCAGAATATGTCTAAGTCTAGCATTCAGAGAATGTGTCATATGGCATTGTGTTTCTAGGTTTATAACAACCATATGGTGAAGTGGTTAGAGTGCAGAGAGTCCGACTCAAATAGGTGATTATGTAATATTGCATGAGGTCAGGGGTTCAATCCTGGCTGGTGCCATTTATTTTCTTAATCCACTTTAAATCATCAGTTAATCCAGTAGCCTCATCAGATTAGCTGGTATTAATCCACCCAGATTAGCCCAGGATTAATGACACTGATCCAAACTCTAAATCCAAATTGCTAATCCTGGATCAATACTGGATCACAGATTAGGAAGTACATTAGTGTACCAAGTTAATCTGACCTAAGGTACTTCTAAGTACCCTTGTTAATCCACTTTAACTGACAAAGATGCGCGTAGCCATGTACGATGCTCAGGCGGCGTGACTCGGATGTGTCAGATGTACAATGTATCTGTTCTGTTACTTCCATGTTGCATGTACGATAGCGTAGGATGACTCAGGTGGTGCTCGATACACGATTCTCGCACTGGATATGTTGATGCAATACACTAGTACTTCGATTCTGCAACTTTGCTGTGTGTAAGATCGCCCGACGCCACTGGCAGTTTGCAAGCGCCCGACAGTGGTGCAATGCGCCTCATCCCTCGCAAGTAATATTATTTGCCGATGTTAAATCTTCATTTGAATCATTCCTCCTGTATGTTATTAGTAGGTCTGTCAGATTTTGTCTCTTATTCTTCAACGCTGATTGCACTAACAACTTTAATCGACTGGTCGGTCAGCGTCAAACGCGCGACGCGGTCCTTCGGCGCTAAAGCACTAGTACCGGCTCCCTCACGTCGCACGACCAGCTCTGAAATTGGTGAGACCTTGAGGTCCCCATCGTCTATCTGAGCAGCGAAAACTGACTGCGTCTAACAGGTTGGAACTTTTATTGGAACTTCTCGCTCCACAAGAAGGCCAGCAGACGGCAGCATGTAACGTGGTCAAGGAGGGCACCGATGATCAGGTCGTCTGCGGAGGAGATGGCTCTCTGGTGCGGATGCCTTCTGGTCCGAATGTTGGCATATTGATGCGTTGCGCGCAGCCGGTACGTGATACTCAGCACCTCATGTATTGTATCAGACGCTGCTCAAGTTTCACCAGAACTTGAACTATCTCCACCTTGACTACAACATGTCCTTGAAGCCGGTGACGACGCTCACGACCAAGGAGCATAAGAAGTCGCGATCCGGCAATGCCTTCCATCTCTGCCGTGAAATCTGTCGTCTCACGAAGTTATTGGTCAACGCGCACATCAAATTCCGTCTCGGCAACGTCGATGCATCCCAGCTCGTGGATGCGTTGCAGTACATCTTCGCGCACATTGGTGCCCTTACGGGAATGTACCGTTACAAGTACAAGGTCAGTCGTCCTCCTTCTCAGCGCAAGTACCCCTCATGCTGACCCCTTCCCGCCGCTTAACTACAAGCACAACACCAAGCTCCTGGTGCTCGCGCTGGAGAAGCTCAAGGAGGCGTATTCGGTCAAGGGCCGCTTGAACCAGTCGCAGCACCAGGAGCTGGCGCTCATCGACACTCTCGTCAGCGTGTTCTCTAAGGACAACCCGCAGGTTCTGCTCTCACTGGGGACGAAGTTCGCATCCTCACCTCGACCCTCGCATCCGTCTTCGATCGCACTGCTTGTTCGGTAGAGTGGAGGTGACTAGGTATGGGTGTAGCATGCCCGCGCTGTGAGTTTCATTCTCACCACTCTTGCACCTAGCGCTGACTGTGGCTGTTCACGCACTGACATACAGACCTGCTGTGGTGTAGACCATGATCAGCATAAGAAGACGTTCTATTTCGTCGAGCCCCATCTCACGGTCACAAACCCGATGTACACGCCTCCGTTGACCACGGACCACCTCATGGGCATCACGTTTAGATCGGCATCTCGAGCTGGTGAGTAATATGTTCATTTGTGGTACGTTGCCTGACTCCGCTGTGCAGTGTAGAATGCATGTTCCATCGCCAGCAGGTCGCACAAGTGTGCCCCTACCGCCTATTCCGTAAATTCGTTCTGTATAACTCTCAATTACCATATGTTTCTAGTTTCGTATCCCATCGGGCTGTCAAATATAGATGTCAGCTGTTTGTTCCACTGCCGCGACGTAGCTACACGATCTTTATCAATTCCAAGTATACATGGTGGGCGGGAGAATAACCTGAGGCTCCCTTAGACTCCCTGATAGCTGGCTGTGATCAGTCGGCTTCAGTTAGCGCCCGACCTGCGTTGATCCTGACTGCCAACACCGCCGTGACAGTCCTCCCTTTAGCTTTAGGCTCACAGCATGCCTGGGACTCGGTGGCGGGTACATGGACTTGAAGCTCTTCGAGAGCACTTCGGCAGGTGTCTGGCTGACTGGTGGCTCGGGCCCGTTTGTATCCCCACTGTCTACGGTCATCGCTTCTTGATCTCGCCGACTACCTCAAGTGTTCCTTCTACGAATACTTCAACATCATTGCAAGCGACCGAACTGTGAAGTCACAAGGAAGGGAGGGATGCAGCGATGGTACAAATGGTGAGTACTGATGTCCGTGTATTCTACGAGTTGCACGTCGTGAGGTCCTTGGCAAGCTCGAGGTAGGTACCATTCGTCTGGCTACGCTTCCGATACCCATCCTCCCGTATGTCTTCCTCGTGTGCGACGTCGTAACGAAACTCCCCCCAACAGAAGAGATGTCATGGACACCGGCGAGTATGGGCGTGAACATGGACAGCGGCAATCGTGAGAGTCGTGTAAAGGCTGCCTAATGTGAGTATGATAGGTATGCTCTTGCTATGTTTCGCCTGCTCGGGTATAACGAGCGTGATCTGGTCCTCAGATATCTGGCAGCCAGACCACATCTTCCGTCTGTTTCCTTCGAAACATTCCCGGCGCGCGAATTTTGCAATGACATGGCCAAGCCACAGTGCGTCCATCTCCTATTCCCACCGGCCCTCCTACCATTGTGACATTGTATGCCCGCACAGACCGACTGCTGCCGTCCGGAATGAAAGTAAGTTTTCCGCGCTCAAAACCTTTGCGGCCATCCACATGCCCTCATCGCAGCGACACGCTCCGTCGCCCAGTGGCTGTTCCTCTCTGTCGACACCGGTTCCATCACCGTCAAGGCGCACATCGTCACCATCGATGAGTGCGAGCCTGCGCAGCCTCGACAATTTGACGCTATTGCGGCCGTGCTCACGCCCACGATGCTCCATGGTGAGTGTGTCAGCGCTGGCATGATTCTGGAGGCGGAGGTCGCGAGGCAACTTGGTGTTGTCAGTCAAATCGCAGTCGGGCGGTTGACGTGTTGCCTCAGGGCGTACAACCTCCCCATGTCCCTCTCGGACCTCCGTGTCGCTACCTGGTGCCAAGGGCCGGCTTCGGTGCTATTGTCAGTCGATACTCTGATGGCTCGACGTCTGTGTCACTCTCGGAGCGCCGAGGCGGTGCAGGTCAGAGTAGCTAAAAGACACTCCAGTATGGACGGTGTTCTGTCGCCGCAGACAGCGTCCATACAAGACATTGTTGGAGGTGGTCAGGGTCGTGGCGGGCATCCCGACGAAGAGCCCTGTTACAATGGCTACTCGAAGAGTATCTGCAATGGTGCGCTGCTCCTCGCTGCCCTTGGACAAGTTTCTCTGTCGAGATCTTCGAATGGTATGAACATTTACCTCGTTAATGCCGAAACTGCTGCACGGTTCCTCGCTAAGGTCTGCACACTCGTGTAGGACTCAGTGCCAGGCGAGCACACAGTTATCACCGGGAACACGCGCACGAAGTAGCGCCAGATCGGCAGCAACATCCAGTATGATGGCAGTATCTCGAGGCCCAGGGCTGTCTCTCGCTCCCACTGCCTTTGCAGGACTGAAGGGCACACGGATCAAGCTCGCTGCGAGCGTCTCCAGCCAATACGAACTTGAGAGTCATACTGGCTGCTACATATGGCGACACGACGAATGCGCAGCGCTGCACACCCGACGTGCCCCACCGTTCTACATCCAGCCATCGCACAATCAGCACGCCGAGCCCAAGGTTCGACGTACAGACTACCGACCAGCACCAAACATCGACGAGTGCAGGTACATTCTTGACGGATGTACCCACTCCGACACCTACTTGCCCGCATCCGCGCCCACGCCAGCAAGTGTAATGCTGAACGTAGAGTCCGTCGTACACGTTGCTGGCCAGGAAGACAACCTGTTTGCACTGCAGGATGACCTAATGGTCGTGCCTTCCGAGCTGCAAGGCCGCACACCGGCAGTAGGGGACGACCGTCTTGCTGTGTGCACCATACGCGCAGGAACCGATCACCCGATCACCGTCGAGCAGACTCGAGCTGACGGGCGGCAGGTCATCTCACAGCCCTACATTGACATGGCTGTCGCGATGATGTGCACGTTCGGTGTGGGTATCATCGGCGAGAAGCATGCAGCGGTGGGCAGGCTCCTCGACGTATACCATCCCGAGGCAGGTGTACACGAACTCACCAAATCACAGCATTGAGTCGGATGCGAGTAGCGCGACTTACGGTAAACGAGTCGTTGATAGAGATCGATAGATAATAATAAGTATTACTTAGCCAATTTCAATGCTATAAAAGAATCTTGAGCCGGCTCTGAGCCACGGGCTGAGCTCGGTCAAATGTTAACTCAGCCAGAGATGAGCTTATAGTTCAGACCAGGAGTTACATATGCAGCTCGAAAGCTATCGCGGAAAAGCCGTATTTCGAGCCGACTTAAGTCGATTAAGCGCCGAAGCCGCGGCAACACTAGACGCAAGAGTGGAAGTAGTAGATGAGAAAGCCGGAAAGGTCATAGGCGATGGACAGACCGTTCAAGAGGCGTGGCGCCACCATCTTGCAAAGAGGAAAAAGAAGGACTCGGAGAGGCAAGGAGACACAGGTGAGTACTGATTGCAGAGCTGCTAATCAAACATTGACACGCTTGCTTACCGTAGATGAAAACGAGTCTCCTAGATTGCTGTGGGAGCCGTTCGAATCCGAAACGGACTGGGAGATAGTGTCCTGGTGCGTCAAAGAGGGTATTAGTCAGGGTGCTGTAGACCGTTTCCTTAAAATACCTTCGGTGCGTTTGTTGCGATCTGTGCAACTCCAGAGTCTGACTGAGTACCCAGGTGAAGGAGAAACTCGGGTTGTCTTACCATAACACGAGAGCTCTCCTTCAAAAGGTTGACTCCCTACCGGAGCGAGCGCGGTGGAAGGAACGATGGTTATCGTTCAAGGATCGGCCAGGCGAACGGCACCTCTTGCAGTTCCGCGACATAATCGAAGCCATCAAGGCTCTACTTGGAAATCCCGCTCACGCCGACCATATCGTTTACCGGCCGAGCTGGATGTTCTCTGACACGTCGAAGAAGAACCGTATTTATTCAGAGATGTGGACGGGGAAGTGGTGGCACGCGGTACAGGTGAGTCGCATTTTGATTAGTCAAAGACGATGACCAACATTACCTTGAATACAGAGTCTCCTCCCGACTGGCGCAGCGTTGGCACCGGTCATCATCTCGACGGATAAAACTCAACTCACGCAGTTCTCAGGCAATAAATCGGCTTACCCTGTCTATCTGACTCTCGGCAACATTCCGAAGGCCCTGCGACGTAAGCCCTCGGAACACGCTTGTGTACTGATCGGTTACTTGTCCGTAGACAAAGTGGACTCAACTGGGCTCACCGAGCGCAAGCACCGCGCTCTGGTGCAGCAGCTCTTCCACTCGTCTGTCAAGATGATACTCAAGCCTTTGATCGAGGCGGGGAAGAAAAGAATCGACGTTACAGGAGGTGACGGAAAGGTTCGCCGCGTACACCCAGTTCTTGCGTCGTACGTCGCAGACTACCCCGAACAGTGCTTGGTCACTTGCACCAAGTACGGGACGTGTAGCGTGTGCCAGTGCCCGGAGTCGGGTCTTGGGGAAGACTCACCGCGAACTCCACGTAGACAGCTGTGGACGCTGGATGTGTTACGCAAGGCGCAGGCGAAAGGGACGAAGGGCTCGACGCCGTTCTTCAATGCGTGCAAGGAGTTTAACGTCTCTGGCTACGTCGTCGAGCCCTTCTGGAAAGACCTACCGTTCACCGACATACACATGTGCATCACGCCCGATGTCCTCCACCAGCTCTACCAGGGAGTCTTCAAGCATGTCGTCGAATGGTGCGGCGAGGTCATGGACGAGAAGGAACTCGACGCACGCATTCGATGTCTTCCGCCCGCGTACGGAACCCGGCACTTCAAGAACGGAATTTCCGCACTTTCACAGGTGTCCGGGAGCGAGCGCAAAGACATGGCTCGTATCCTTTTGGGGTGTCTTGTAGGTCGTGTCCCTAGCGCCATCATCCACACCTTCCACGTGCTCCTTGATTTCATTTATCTCGCGCAGTATCCAACTCACGACGAGACGACCCTGTCGTACATGGACAACATATTGAAGACTTACCACAAGCACAAATCGATCTTGAAGACCCTCGGCATCCGTGAGCACCTCAACATCCCCAAATTCCATTCACTCCATCACTACATCGACTCTATTCGAAACCTCGGGACGACGGACAACTACAATACCGAAATGTTCGAACGGCTGCACATCGACTGTGCGAAGAAGGCGTGGCGAGCTTCCAATCATCGCGACGCACGCCCTCAGATGGTCAAGTGGTTGGACCGCCAGGAGAAGATATCGATGTTCGAAACGCTTCGCCAGAGGCTTCGAGAGGACTCTGGCAACACTGACGACTCTGGTGTCGCTCCAGAAGCCCACTCGCACTGACCCAGAACCGGTCTCATGATGCCCAAGCATCCATCTGTCATCCAGCAACCCATTCAGTCGATCGCCGACAGACACCACGCTCGCGGGTTCACCAAAGCCCTGAATCAATATATATATTCGCTCAAACTCGGCCGTCGACTTACGCCTAAGGAACTGGACATGGCAAGTTCATACCTACCATTCACCCGTCTCGACGTATTCCACAACTTCAAATTCACAACAATTCCACTCACCGACACTCAGCCAGAACGCGACGCTGTCAAGGCCAAACCGGCTTGCGGAACAGACGCAGCAAGGTTCGACACCGTAGTGGTTTTACAAGGCGACGAGGCGGAGGCAACGGGGCTCCAAGGTGAGTTCAGAATACATATTCATGCTTACATTTCATACTTACACACTACTGACTGGGACTAGGTACGAGAATTGGGAGGGTGAAGGTGATCTTCCGCTTACCTCAGAAGATACGCCAGCATGGGATGATGGCGGAGATGCAGGCACCGGAGGAATGGGCTCACGAAGGTCCGTTGGCTTACGTCGAATGGTTCGCTAAGCTCCCGGCCTCAGCGGACCCCGTACACATGATGTACGATGTCCAGAAGATGCCGCTGAGAGCAGACGGGACTTCAGCGGGGGAGATCGTGCCTTTGAGAACGATCCGTCAGTCTTGTCAATTGATTCCGAAGTTTCCAAAGCCTACATCCATCGACTTACCTGCACAAGTACCACAAGACTGGAGCTCGGATACGGTACTTGACAAGGCCAGTAAGTTTCTAATGAACAACTGGAGTAGTAAATACTCGTATCAGACAATATGGTAGCCTTACGAATAATGATTGCGTTGTACACTACAAGATCATTAAGTACTACAACCGTCAAACACTTGGACTACTCTGGTACTCATGCATCGGAATACCGAGCTATATTGAACTCCCGTCCGTTCGTCCGCCCGGTCATTTATCCGCCCGGTCATCCGTCCGTCCACTTCTCCCTCCGCCTGATCATGTGTCCACTCGCCCCGCGCGTCCACCTGCGCATCAACTTGCTCTGCGTGAGGTTCGTGACTCGCCTCTTCCCAGCGGGCCTTCTGTCGCCCATGCGTCAGCTGTACGCACGCCCGCTTGCTTGACCCCTTCCGAGGCTTCTGCGTCGCCATACCCCGAGCGTGCTGACTTATATCCCCTCCAGTCTCCCTCCGCCGCCACCATTTGTCGCCCACCGCCACCGCGCCTCTCTGTGGCTCCGTCTCGACGCTCTGTTACTATCCCATCATCACATTATTTAGTGTGTCTAACCCGTTATCAACGGTAAACCCGGAGTGAGATTCGGCTGTTTGCAACGTTGGCCCGGAGGCCGACCGGAGCAAACACTCGGGCGTTGTAAGCGTTCCGGCCGGTGATGCCTGGCGATGCTGGGAACGTTCTGGCCGGCGCTGAACAGATACAAGGGGAGGTGTGGGTGTCCAGGATACATAGGTCTCCAGAGCCGTCTGGCAGGCTCAGCCGTACAATGCGATTACTCATGTGAAACGCACCGGCCGGGGAGTCAACACGACCGCTCCCAGCGCCCCGGCCGGTGTACCATGAATGCCATGCTACACGTGGCGGCCGTTGTCATGGGGGATTATGGAGACTACAGCTGAGACGTTCCGGCCGGCCATTCGCATAGCATGTATGACCTAGCCCGGGCTCGTCCTGACGGTCCGGCCGGGCTTTCATATAGCATGGAGGGACCTTCCCGGGGCTGGCTAGGCCTGCTCGGCCCGACGTTATAACGGTCCGGCCGGCCTCTCGTATGGCATGTAGGGACCTTCCCGGGGCTGGCTAGGCCTGCTCGGCCCGACGTTATAACGGTCCGGCCGGCCTCTCGTATGGCATGCAGGACCTTCCCGGGGCTGGCTAGGCCTGCTCGGCCCGACGTTATAACGGTCCGGCCGGCCTCTCGTATGGCATGCAGGACCTTCCCGGGGCTGGCTAGGCATGCTCGGCCCGACACTATAACGGTCCGGCCGGCCTCTCGTATAGCATGCTGGCTTGTCTCGCCATTCATACTCTGGGCTTATAATGAATTTCTTTTGGGCGGTCGCGTGAGTGTCACCACAGACCAGGGTAGCATTCAACAGCATCGTATCTAACTACTACATGCATTGCGACTATGTCCGTTATCCCGAACGACTCCGCGCCTGATAGTACTCCGTCACCCAGTCAACAGCGCGGTGGTTTCGAGTGTTCGCTGCTTGAAGTGCAGTCAGTGCGTCAATGCGAGCCATGATGATGGCCTTCTCCGCTTGTAGTTCGGCCACCCTTGTCGGTGTGGCACCGGTGAACGCTGGGCCGGGAACTGAGTACCGAAATGTTAGTAAATCAAGTAATCGCACACTGGGAAACACGACAGTACAGTTTGGCGGCCAGTCCACATCGGGGTGACCGTCTGCCTCCCACAAGTGATTTGCGGGATCGTGACGTGCAGTCATTGTCACCGAAAACGTGAAAAACGGGTCTTCTTCCCTGCCAAGCAGCATGGTCTCGTCGTGTACTCGGTATGCTATAAACATGGTCGCATCAGACCTGACACTCGGCTGTCATAAAGTCCGGATGCACGCCCAAGCCTACACCGCTAACCGGGCTTGCATATGGCATTCGGTTCGAAGCACGCCCCGGACGATGGGTGCAGTGCCGAAGACCAGGCTGCGAAGAGCTGTGTACAAAGGTCACTCACCGTCTTCAGTGCTGTTCTCCATGCCTTGCGTAATTTCTGAAGCCTGGGAACGACTACAATGAGCATAAGTCGCGAAATATCCCATGAACACGTACCGAGGCCTCGCCCTCATTGTCTTCGAAAATGGTTGGATCCGGAGCCCCGCCAGACTCATTCGCACCGTGACGAGACACCGGTTTCTTTTGAACCGGGGCATGAGCTTGGACGCGGGGCCTTGATGTGTGCCCCAAGTTGACCGATTGCGCCGCTGGACTGACGGGCTTAGCGGGTTTGTCCTGACCCACCGCGGCGGGGCCAATCACGTCGGGCCGAGCAACCTTCAGAGCGCGAGGGCGTGGGCGAGGGTTTGTAGAGGCGGGGACGTGGGGCGGGCTCATCTGGGTGGCACCGGCTTTCAGGGATTTGTTCCCTTCGTCCACCATCTCCATGTCAGAATCCGCACTTGTGCTCTGCGTCGCCGGCTTTGTGTGGCCGACAATGACGACGTCGGAGTCACTACTTGCTTCCCCCCCTTGACGTTCGGTCCCACTTGCTTTCCCGTGAGAGGCACCTGTCGAGACAACGGGGAGTAACCCGTAGGCATCGATACCTCGGTGAGGCTCTGATGCAACGCCTTGTGAGTGTAAAGCAACCAGCCCAGCTCCAATGACTTACCGCAGGTTTGCGCTTGAAAGGGATGCCCCATCGTCCGAGCCTGATTGGGCCCCCGGCAGCGACTTGCGCCGGAGGTGGATTCGCCTAGAAGGTGTGGCATCGCAGTAAGCACGAAAACAATGGAAGACAAGATAATGAACAAGGTAACGTGGAGAAGACTTACCTGCATTCCCGGATCTCGGCTTTGTTCTCCTCGGATAGCCTGCGCGCCGTTCGCAACCCCCTTGTCCGCGTCCGCCGGGAGAACCTGTGTGGTGGTTCGCTGGTTGATTGGGTGGATTAGCGCGAAGCATTTGGCAAAGTAGCGCACTACCCGCACTCACCGGAATTTTGACACGCTTCTCCGGGGCCTGCGATGATTCCCCGCCATCCAAGTGATCCGTCTCGCGCCGGGCAGAGTGAGATTGGCCCTGCATACACGTCGGTCAGTGTTAGAGTAAATGATCCAATATACGTACATTGTCGGGCGGGGCATGCGAGCCCTTGCGCTTCATCGGGACATTGAACCCTCCCGGCCGCACACGGTAGGTTGGCGCCTTCATATCCCCGGCTGCTGTGGCCGGAGTTTGCTTATCCGCATTGGCCGTTGTCTGTGTCGCCCGCTAGGACGACCTGTTGTTAGTGTAATACCGAATTTCGAGCTGAACGTCCACGTACCTGAGATTCAGCAGCCGCAGCATCCTTAGCCGTATGTCCCAACGTCACATCGGCCCGAATGCGAGCACTGCTCGAATCTTCCTCTGCTGCTGCGGGTCGAGCGGAAGAACCTATCCGGGGTAGTCAGCAATAGAACACAGAGGGTGGAATACACCGTACCTTGCGTAGACATCTTGGATGATGGAAGGCAACAACAACGCGACGCGCCATCACGATGTTCATGTTCGGTTAATTTTCCCGCGGCCCGCCGTGTGCACGTGACCGTCGGTGTTGATCTTCACGATCGGTGTGGCTTCGGCTCGCTTGTCTCTTGCTTTCATCACCCCGCGTCCACTGTCTGTTGCCGCGCCGTCCTCGCATCCTCATCCACTCTGCTTCGCTTTTGCTCTCGCCCAAAATGTCGACCGACGCTGCCACCGCCACCGCCCCACCATCCGCCAACCCCGAGCCTCCGCGCACGGCAAAGTCGCCGGCGGAAATCGCCGTGTATCTGGAGGAGGCAAACAAACGTCTCGTAACGTTGCTGGGGGGGCGCATGGTTCGTCCGGACGAGGAGGAGAAGCTGTTGGAGGAGATAGTGAGTGTTGCATACCCGCTGTGTATTTCCCGCGTTGTTGACCTTGGACTCTGCAGCTCGATCCTCTCGTGGACCTCTTGGTAAGTGACATGTCTTGCCCATGACAAAGCCATGCTGAGAGAGTGGAACAGCGTGACGCAATGGAGGAGATCACCCTGTGCTGGTCGGAGGACAAGCCTCTCGAGCTGCTTCCACTGTCCCGCTGATGCTGCTCTCGGCCATCCTCGAGATCAACCTTGTCGACTCCGAGGGAGTCCCGGTGAGGCTGTCTCGGATTTCCCCCCTCGATGACAGGCTTCCGGATTGCGAGTGGTACAACCCGCTCGCCCCGCCCGGCTTGTATTCCGCCGCCAGCCACGGCAACGCAGCCGCGGGACCATCCCGCCCAAGCCACGCCGTACGCTTCCGGGACCTTGCGGAAGACGACTCAAATGGTGAGGAGGAGGCTCCGGTGCATGAGGACGAGATGGAGATCGACGAGGACGAGCCGAGGGAATCGCGGGCCGTGGTGAAGAAGAGCAGCTCGGGGAGAAAGAGGTCGGCTGCGTCGAAGAAGCGTAAACGCGCTGCAACTCCGCCCAGGTCGGCAAAAGGTAAACGGCGCGCACGCCCGGACGACGATGACTCCGTGGATGAGCAGGAGGCGGAGGAGCAGGACGAGGTGGAGGAGGAGGAGGAGGAGGAGGAGGAGGAGGAAATCCAGGCGAAGTCGAAGGGGAAAGGTGAGTACCAGAGCTTCGGTCGCGAGGCCATTGGTAACAGACAGGACGTTAGGCAAAGCGGGGCAGAAGGGGATCCTCAAGCGGAACACGCGCGACGCAACGGTGGATGCGAAGGCCGCAAAGGCCGCAAAGGCCGCAAAGAAGGATCGTGCCGCCTGGCAAATGGACTATAACGCGGAAGGCGAAACTCGGAAGGAGGTTGACAAGGACCTGAGGGTACGTTCCGCCTATCTAACCTGATCTTTCCACACTCACATCCTCTGCAGAACCCTCCTTGCACGGCCTGCAAGGGGTTCCCATGCTACATTTCGGTACCCGAGGTGTCAGCACTCCGTAAGGACGGCAAGCCGAAGAAAAGGAAGGTCCCGGCGTGGATTTCTGCCACGTCAAGAAGACACGGTGCGTAGATATCGACACGGAGGGCACCTTCAAGCCACAGAAGAGCAGCCGGGCACATCGTCGAAGAAATCGCCAGGCTCTGGCTCTCGAGCTAGCAGTGTGGTGTCGGATCGGTCGCAGAGTGTCGCCGAGGGTCCCCCAAGCACGGGCGCCGGCTCGGACGACGAAAGCGACACCGGCTCGGTCGCCACAACGGGCTCGCGGCGAAGCACTCGTCGCAGCAATACGCCTTCGCGGCGACCAATGCCCGTCACGAAGCAGCCAGCGAAGCGAGGACGGAGTGCTGCACCATCGAAAGGAAAGGGGAGGGCCGACCACGGCGAGGAATCATCCAAGGCGGATGCCGGCCGAGAGCCCCCACGGAAGCGGGCGAAGACTGCACAGGACCCGCCGCCCGACCCGACAGATATCAGTAAGTGAAAGGTACCCATGCCTCTGGTACTGCCCACTAATGTCGTAGGGCGTATGTATCCAGTGGTTCCGGGCGGGGATGGCGGCTCTCTCGGCGCTCCCGTGGTCGTCTTACAACGTCAGGCCGAGCTCGCCGCGAACACTGAGCTACGTATCCGCGAGCTCGAAGGTAACGTGTGGCGGCTCAACGAGCAGGTGGCCGCCCTGGAGGCGATGAACAATGCACTGCTGGAGCACCAGCGGTTGCTTGGTAAGTCGCACCATGCCCCTCGCTTTCTCGGGCTAACATGTCCTTCAGGTCTTACATTCTTGGGCGGGGGCAATCAGGCGGCGTACATCGAAGCCCTGCGCGACATGGTGGACGGCGGGAACGAAGGGCCCCCTGCGGAGATGAACAGTCCTGGGCGACAGTCGATGTCCCAGTCACCACCACCCGCACCGGAAGCCATTGGGCCGGCGCTGGGAACAGGTCAGGCTCGGGGGGAGGATGTGGAAGACCAGCCGGCCGTCGCTATTGGTCCGGCCCGCCCTCCACCAGTCCCCATGCAAGCATCGCCGCCCAGTGCGCGCGCTACAGTGAGTTCTTTCCACGATGTACCTTTATGTCCGAGCGGCACATTAACGCTGTAACCTAGCCGGCCCCGGCGCAAGCCACATCCGAGGCTCCGGTGCCCGGCCCGTCGACGCAGGGACCCCCGGCGGTTCCCGCTCTGCCACCCCGCCTCCTATGGGCAAGTCGCGAGTTTGGCACAGGCGCGGGCGGACTGGGTAGCTTCATGCCGAGGCCCCTGTTCAGCCAAGTGCCCCAGATGCTGGCGGCCGCCGCGAACGCACCTCCCCGTCCGCCGTCGGCCGACACCGCGCTGCCAATGCCGACAACCGCGACGGGCACTCCGCATGAGGTGAGCCGTCCCGCACTCCCGGCCCCGTCAGGCTCGAACTCCGGCGGCCAGTCTGCACCCGACCCCGATGCAGCCCAGCAAGCTCCGGCGACGCCACCGGTCGTGCCGTCGAAACCAACCAGCCAGTCCTCTGCCGTCCCTGTGGGTTCCTCCAGCATCCCAGATGTGCCACCTCAGCCGGCTGAAGCACCTCCACCTCTGCCCCCTGTCCCAACTGACAATACTGGGACTGAGCCGTCGGCCGGGGCCCCTCAGTCTGGAGACAATGAACCGCCCGTGCTGGGCTCGCAGAAGGACATGAGTGGTGCTAATGGCTTGGAGTGAGAGATGCCGGGGGTCGTAGTATGATAGTGTCCTCGCAATGGACTTGTAACGTAGAGTCCAATATCTGTACAATGTATCTTGTGGCAACGAAATACACAGTAGTTCACTGTTCCTAGACTGAAGCGAGCACCGAGCTTGACCGCCCACCAACACTCAACCAACTCTCGGCCCGAGAATCTCACCGAGCTCTCGCCGAGAGTCTCAACGAACTCTCGGCCCGAGAATCTCACCGAGCTCTCGGCCCGAGAATCTCACCAAATCCTCGGCCCGAGAATCTCACCAAATCCTCGCCCCGAGAATGTCACCGAACTCTCGCCCGAGAATCTCACCGAGCTCTCGCCCGAGAATCTCACCAAATCCTCGCCCGAGAATCTCACCGAACTCTCGGCCCGAGCAACTCAATCAACTCTCGGCCCGAGCATATCCTCAAACACTCGGCCCGAGAGGTCCATGTTAGGAGTGGGACAGACAGCATCGTGGGCATTTCATTGCAATTGAGAGTGTACAAACGTGACATCAGGATGATCTCTAACGCCGGCGAGTGGACGATCTGGTCGCCTTCGTGCTCTTTGCCGACCGCTTTCCCGGCGCCGGCGATGCAGACACGTTCGGCTTGACCCGTTTTGCCCGGGCACCGATGGCGGATGATTTCTCGGGCTCTCCATCCGCCTTCCGCTTTTTCTGCGTGCGGTATGCCATGTCCGACCATAGGTCCGCGATCTCGGTGCAATGTTCCCCCAATTCCTCGACAAAGCGGTAAGTCAGTTGGGATTCGTGCACGTACTGCGGGATTTCCGCCTCCTCGTCACTCCGGTGCTCGGTTTTCTTCTCGACGTCCTTCACAACCATTGCAATGGCCAGTGTGACCATGAGGCCGTCTTCCCGGCCCATCGGAGTGTCGGTGAGGCTTGTGCGGATCCTGGTGAGCCAGGAGCGGAACTGCGTGAGGACACCCTTGTCCCTATGGATATCCGGAGTGCACCTTGCACGGCGGTACTTCCAACTGGCCCAATCCCACTTCGTCTTGGATTGCCATGCTCCGGTCTCCGGCTGGTCGCTGCTCGTCAACACCACGCAGCCCAGGCTTCAACTGATACACCCACCAGGTGGTGCAGATTGTCTACGAGCTTCATAACGCCGTCGTCCACGGTTAGCTCCCTGATCCACTGCCGCCTTTCCTCCCAAGTCTTGCGGCGACGGCCGGGCTATCCTCGTGTGGCTGTGGTCCAGGACGACCCGTGCGCACGGCCGGCGCGTCCTTGTCTTCTTCGGCTTGACTACAAAATGGAAGGATGTTAGATGTGGCACATGCGACACTGACCGTTACTTACCCGCGTCGGCAGAATACCACCTCGTTGTCGTCGTCGGCATCGGATTCGGCCGAGCCTTCTCTTCCGACTGGCCCAGCTTCTGGTTTGCGTCAGGCTGCTTGGCGACCTTGTCGGTTGCTGATCAGTGGTGGTACGATACCTTGGTTTGGGCTTGACGGGCTTCCGGCTGACAGAGGGCTCGGGGGCAGGCTCGGGCCGGTCACTGGTGGGCTTGACACCCGCTTTGCCGCCCGGGACTTGCTCGCTGCCGGCTTTGAGGTCGTGTTGCCCGCTTCGTCAACGACCTTGCCGCCGCTGCAACTGCTGCGGGCTTCTTGAGTCTGCCCGACTGACCTGCCGTGACCGAGCTGTCATTTCCGGATGCCCGACGAGTGGGCTCGGGCTTCGACGGCGCAGTACGTGGAACGATACCCTTCCCTTTGTCCTTTCGGGCTGGCGGTGGTGCGTCCTCATCCGGCGACGCGGGAACCACTTCCTTTTTCTTTCCCTTGTCCTTGCGCTTCGGGGACAGTTTCACCGGCTGCTCCTCCTCATCTGTACTGAAGTCAGCTTTGAACACCTCGCCGAAGTCCTCCTCTCCATCGGTCTCCACCGCAGATTCCTCATCGCTGGCGACGTCGGGGAGACCGCCGGCGACGTGGGCGAGACGGTCCGGGAGTGGCTTGCCGAGGCTTGGGGCGTGGCGCCTTGCCGGAGGTTTAGGCCTCAGCTCCTGTGGGACGACGATCTCCATCTTGGAGTTCTTCCACGCCCTGAATCGCAGCACGGGAC